>NW_015505469.1:749458-757283 GCF_001515645.1 Sinocyclocheilus grahami | reverse complement strand
TTTTTTTTTTTAATGAAATGAAATCTGTCATTTCAATGTTCACTGCAAACTTTTGGCGAAACCTGCAGGCAAAAAAGTCCATTTGTCAATAGTATAGTGATGCTTGAAGCACATCTCCCAAAGTCACTTCCAAACCAAGCAGCCTTCTGTTGACCAATGTGACAAGTTCATGTAAACAACTTAAACCCAATGCAAAATTATTTGCATGGATGCCTATTGAAATGACCGGATTTTGCCAGCAGAAATTTGCCTAAAACCAGTAAATGTGACATTTCTGGTACTGCCACAGTACCTTTGTTACTTTCCACTCAAGATTTCTACTTAAATGTAATGTAATGTAAATATGATGTACTGGATTGGAAATCTCCAATCAAGTACATTACAATTTTTTTTGAGCTGTGAAAAGCAACTGTGAGCAATAACATTTTACTTTGGACTTAATGCAATGTGATACAAAGTCAAACATTTATCTGTTATTGTTGAGGTCTGGATACATTTCAACAGTCATTTCAGTGGTTTCTAGAGATATATAGCAGTCAGGCTTTGGATCCAGGGTGTGACAGCATGAGAAAACATTGTTGTTGCACAGACTTTTACAGGTGGATTCAGAGAAAGAAAAACAGAGGTGAAGTTCTGGAGGAAACAGCTGTTGGTCAGATGCCTCAGGAAATACGGTGACAGAAGAAATCATGCTCTTTACACCCCAGGTCCTCTTTGCTCTCAGCGTCAGACGATTTTTACACCTTACTGTACAGGGACAGCAGAGTTTGATGTCCTCAGTGCTCTAGGCATTACTGAATACCCAATAATAATTACTTTATTCACATCTTTATTTGAACATTTCATCCATTTGTGTATGTATTTTAGTCATGTGATCAGTCTGTGATCGTCCATCCTGTTGCAGTTCATCATGTGCTGTGTGTGGTCCTGTCACGGACCTGTGTGCGGTGTCACATGTTTGGGTGTCCTGTGTCTCTGTCTGTCCATCTGTGTGTATTTGCTGCCTGATCCAGTTCCTGAATTCACAGGCTGAGAGAGTGAAGCGGGTTGTGTTCAATTTCTCTGCCAGAGCAAATTCTAAAGCTGGTGTGAGAGGTCAGATCAGTCAACACACACTCACTCACATATATGTCTCACACCTTCGCTGGGCCACCAGCAGTCATATATAGTTATATAGTGTTAGATGCTGGTGTTTGAGTCATCCAATATCCACTTAGTAACCCAGAAAATGTGTCTATGTTAAGAACGGAATACTAAGATACTGAGTCATGTTGTTTTTAGAAATACATGTGGTTATTTTAAATTTAGAATTCAAGTTTTCTTGTAGCAATCCCATTAAACAATGAGTAAAAACATGGGTATCTCTTCTGATAAGCTCAGTTTGAGTGCATTGCATTGTGGGATACTATAGTACTCAGTGCAGTATGTTATTCTGTGTAAATCTAATTTTAATAGTCATCATATTCATGATATTTTAATTTATTATCATAATGATAAACAGGTTGGTTTCTAGCGCAAATTGTTTCACCATTTACTGAGCTTTGTTATTCTTATAGTTATGTACCTATAGCAGCTAATGAAACAGAAGTCTCACATATTCACAGGAAATAGCTTAATTCCATGTTAAAAAAATTATGTGGATACTGCACTTTTTGGTAAGTGTGGTTAGTCATCTGATATGGTATACTACAGAAATAATGTAGGTAGTGTGGTATTAATATAGTATGCTAAAATGTGGTAGAATGCTAATTTAGCACTCTAATACAGTGCAGTTTGGTAGCATGCTAAAGCAAATCTAGAATAGATTTTTGCCACTTCAGAAGCACTTTTGTGCCATCATTACAGTGTAAATTTGGCAACAGAAGAAGGATAGAAGTGTTCTTAAGTTCTTCGGGGTTTTGAGCAGGTGTTAAAACTCAATGCGCAGGTGGACACACTCAAATAAATACTAACAAATCAGACTGTTTGCCTATTTAATCAATTATTTCCCACTGAGTGCGTTTAAACAAAACCATGGTCTTAAAACCATACCGTTTTTGCAGTGTGTGTCCTTAAAGGAACAGTCCCCCCTAAATCTGTCATCATGTACTCACCCTCACGTCGTTCCAAACCCATATGACGTACTTCAGTGAAATACAAAAGGAGAAGATAGGCAGGCTGACAGGCTCAGGCACTATTCACTTTCTTTGTGAAAGATGCAGTGGATGGTGATTTGTGAATACACACAGAAGTCCTGATCGCTGTGGTTTCTTTGGGCTGTGTGTTGTGTGTGGAGTCTCTGCTGTAGCGCTCACTCTGTTCTCAGGTCAGGAGTTATGGAGCTCATGGGTCTAAAAACACACCCTGCCTGCCGTTCCATGGCCCTATAAACATTTAAATCTGCTTGTTAAATTTTACTAAGTGCCAAAAGGTCCAGCAATGGATTCTCCTACTGTGACTGCCATTGAGATTCACCTAGAGTTCAACCTCTGAATCATTGTGTGAAATGTGTGGCGCTGATATCTAATGATGGGAAGATCATAGGTGGTCATTTTGAGGATGAAATGTGGACTCTCTCTCTCTCTCTCTCTCTCTCTCTCTCTCACTCACACACACACACACAGGTTTGTTTTTATGGTTTATGGGGACTCTCCATAGGCGTAATGGTTTTTATATTGTACAAACTGTATATTCTATTGCCCTACACCAACCCTACCCCTAAACCTACCCCTCACAGGAGACTTTCTGCATTTTTAGATTTTCAAAAAAACTTATTCTGAATTATTTATAAGCCTTTTGAATTACGGGGACACTGAAAATGTCCTCAAAATTCACCTTCTCGTTGTAATACCTATGTCATACCCATGTTATTATACAAATTTGTCTCCTCATAAACCACATAAACATGCACACACACACACACACACACACACACACACACACACACACACACACTCCCACTGACTTTTATTGTTTTGAATCTAAGCTAATGAAATTTTCTATCCCCTACACACAAACCTAACCCTCACAACCCGTTTAGCATTTTTAATTTTTCATTAAGACATTATTTAGTATGTTCATTAAGCTGTTTTCTCATGGGGACCGTTGCGTCTCCTCACAGTGCAGCTGATTTTATGCTGTTCCTGTTGTTCCCTAGAACGCAGGCGAATCCTGATCCACTCACATACACACTCACCACTAGGGGGCAAAGTAACTCCAAAAATCTCCTCACCTTTTTTTTTTTTTTTTGGTTTTGAAAAGTGACACTGACACATTCATAATGTCATTAATAAACTAAGTACTTTTATAAGAATGTATATATACAGGAGTCTTAAAATGTTGACTGGTATAAACTCTCTCAGTTCACACTTGTCTGTACATTCAACATATTTTGCATCCTTATTTTGTTATATATTTACTCAACTAGCAAGATAAATTTTTTATGAGCCGAAAGGAATTCACGTCACACCTCTGTTGATCAATTTGCACAACAGCTGCTCGCATAAAATTCAAGGCATTAATGTTTGCCTACAAAACCACCACTGGCTGTGCACCCTTTACCTAAATTCACTACTTCAGACTTATGTGCCTCTAGAAGCTTGCGTTCTGCAAGTGAACGTCGCTTTATTGTTCATCCCAAAGAGGCACAACATCACTTTCATGGACTTTTACATTAACTGTTCCCTCCTGGTGGAGTGACCTGCCCAAATCAATCCCAGCAGCTGAGTCCTTAGCCATCAAAACACATCTCTTCCATCTTTATTTGACCCTCTAACTCTAGCACACTCTATTCTAATTCTATTCTTAAAAAAAAAATACATGTCCATTTTAGACTTGCGCTCTATTCATTTACTGCTTGTTTTCTTTAAAAAAAAAACACTAGCTTCTCTATTCTTTTTGTATTTTATCTATTTGTTTTCTTTTTATTAGTTATACGATTAACAAAAGCAAAAAAGGCCTCTAACACTAGCTTGCTCTATTCTTTTTCTATTCTATCTGTTTTCTTTTTATTTATTAAATAATTAAAAAAAAACCTTGCTACGTGTACTGCGTTAAGCTAACTGAGACTTGTTATAGCACTTGTGTATCATTGCTCTTTTGTTGATTTTGATTGCTTTTATTGCCCTCATTTGTAAGTCACTTTGGATAAAAGCGTCTGCTAAATGACTAAATGTAAATGTGACTAACCATCGTTAGACTGTAAAATATGTATTTTGTGTGCCACATGTGAGGTGAAAGGCTGTGGAAACAGGATTTGGGGGTTATAAATAAAGCATCACAGCTTCTGGGTAAAGTGTTTCCTGTCCAACCATATGTATGTGTGTGTGTGTGTGTGTGTGTGTGTGTGTGTGGTCTTTGTGAAAAGTGGACAGTATTTCGACAGTCAGGTCAATACAGTGTTTTAACACTGGGCATACAGTAAAACGTTCTATTGATTATTGTGAGGTTGTATTTATGTAGGTTTGTCATAAAAACTCACAAACCACACAAACCTAAATGATATGCACACTGATTTGCACACACACTTTACTTTTTCCTTTCTTATTCTTCTTAACAAAAATTGCTGTGCCAAAAAGAAAAAAAAAGGACTTGGCTCTGGCAGATGAAACAGACAGGCATGCACTGTCCTGCCTCAACCACAAAACAGACTTCATGATCTGCTTGATTATTACTGTTACATGATTTACAGTCACATGATCAAATTACCAAGCTTTCATTGGCCATTTTTATTATTTTTTATTATTTTCTTTTCTATTATTTTAAATAACAATAATTACAGTAGTAGGAGTAGTCTTGGCCTAAAGTTTAAAGTTATTCTATAATGAGTAATCGTACTTCCTAGTGATGTTGAGCAAATGCCCTGCTGAATGGGCTGTGTGTTTTGTTGTGATGGCTGTAATGTACGCTGCTGAGATTGCTGTTGACATCATTACTCAGGAGTCTCACTGTTCACATCAATCTTCCTGCTCATACACACACACACACACACACACACACACACACACACACTCTCTCACTCTCTCTCTCTCTCTCCCTCACACACACTCCTCAGCTGAGGGAATTTTTCATCTTTGGGTTCAGGTGGGGGTCATATGCACTTACACACAACGTCTTCTCTAATGTGACACATCCACTGCAGGTACACTCAACCGCTTTTGCTTCAGGACCCAGATATTAAAATGGGTATTAACTGGCGCAGCAACACAGAATCATAAAACCACAACAGACCCCTAAAATCAAACATAAATATTAAAATAACCATAAACAACATATAGACTATATGCTAAATTATTTACGTGATTATTAATTTTGCTATCCAAGCTATATCTATACACAATTCTATGCTTGCATCTTATTACTTACATTTAGCATCGTTTTTTATCCCCTGATGCTGACTTGCAACCCATTTTTTTGTAACCACCACACTAATGTACCTTTAAACGACTTTTCTTTTCCTCACTTCTGCAGTGTCTCAAATTACCCCTCTAAGTGCACACAACTGAGGTGAAACCATTTTATTTGAAACAAGCGTCCATTTGAGCTGAACAGTGACTGTACTGGTAATGTCCGTCATCAGCTCCTGACTGTCATAGATGGTCGAGTCTTTTAAAAAGGGTAATATGCCCTGCTAACGGGGCAGTGTGCAGTTCATTGAGCTGGCTGTCATGAGATACTCTTGCTGTAGTGCAGAGGTCAGCTTGTATATATTTCATATTGCAGATTTTTCAGATTATATATATTAAATATATTTATAATATAAATTATATGAATATAAATATAGATATGTAAATACATGTAAATATTTTCAAAATATATACTGTACGTGTGTGTATTTATATATACATAATAACTATACACAGTACACACACATATATTATGCAAACAAAAACTTTGATTTTGTATGCGATTAATCGCGATTAATCGTTTGATAGCACTAATGATAACACAGCTTTTCATTTCCTAAGACAGTAACTGATAGGCTGGAGTGGTGTGGATTACTTGTGATGTTTTTATCAGCTGTTTGGACTCTCATTCTGACGGCACCCATTCACTGCAGACCTTACATGTAATGATATCATTTTTTCTCATGAAGAAACAAACTTATCTACAGCTTGGATGGCTGCAAGGAATAATTTTCCAGCAAATTTTCATTTTTGAATGAACTATTCCTTTAACCAAGAGTTCAAGTTGCTTTTAAACTGTAAAAACGTAATATTTTAATTTGTTAAACTATTAAACTGTAAAATAATTACTTGAAGCAAAAAATGCATTAAATATCAAAGGTGTTCAGGGGCGTATCCTGTCATTAAATATGTGAACGATTTAATACGTTAACTGTCTTATGCAGAATAAGGCTGTTAGTCATATTATTGCAGTGCTTTTACAAGTAGCCACTGTTAAATTAGTTTGTTGGCACCCCTTTCTATTATAAATTTATTTCGGTGATGTTAACTGCATTTTTGTGAGTTCATTTAACATACACTCTGCAAAGTTTATCATCAGTATTTCATTCATGGGATTCAGTCTATAGCTTTACTAAAACTGGCTCAACAGTTTTTACTCCGCACCATAATTTATCCATATTTAGCATGCAGTTGAATGTTAATTCAATACCTTCTGTGCTGGAAGCAAACGAAGAGACAAGAATGTATGTGTGTGTGTGTGTGTGTGTCAGCGTGTTTTAGGAAGGGAGGACTTTCTGACCCTGCCATGAACTTGCTTAGCAGAGCAGAGGTCATCTGAAAGGTCAAAGTTCAGGAGTCATGCTGGCCTCAAACTGTGATCCGAATTTAGCTGAGAACAAAAGGAGAAGACAAATTCAGAGTCAACATCAACCAAACAACATCACAGAGCAGACAGTTGCTACAGAACTCTGGATTACACACACACACACACACACACACACACTGTAACACTCAGAGCATCACTACAGCAGACAGAGTAAATGTGTTAATATGTGAAGTAAATGTGAGTTATTATGTAGTATATTATTTCATAACATTGCATTTAATAACGCACTTATTAGCTTATTACTTTTTAATAACACACTTATAGGTATCATTCTGTATTAATATTGAAGATCAAAAGATTCAGTAACACCCACTTAAATCTGAAAGATATTCGTCCAATTACAGTTTTTTACGATTGCTTAAGCACAATTTAATTTTGAAAACAGGGCCCAGTTTGTCAAAACACTACACACAATTCACACAACCCTACACCAAAGTAGCACAACACTTCAGATAATTTGCAAAATGGAACACTTTTGTCAAAACTATACACAACTTTATAAAAACAATATTTTGTTACCATACGAAACACACATTTCATATGACTTTAATCTTTCCGAACCAGTTACACACTGCTGTTGCTAACCTAAAACACTTTTAGCAAGTCTAATTCTCAGTGATTAGAGTACTGTAAATGAAGTACACAGAGAAAGTGCAGCTATTCAATAGTTCACCAAAGACTACACAAGACCAATGCTGCAGACTGACGAAAATATCATTGATTTCTCTCCATATACCCAAATCAGTCAACATGGAGAATCACAACAAAACATGTCCCAGTTGTCATGCTACTACAGTAGTGTGCATAACACTGTTAGCTCAGCAAACAATAGACAAACGTAAAATACTGTATCCAGTACAGGTTACAATAAATAACAACAAAAAACTGACAATATTGTACAGAAAATACTACAGTAAACATACTATACATTATCTCTTCGCCTAGCTGGATCTGGCCAGAGAATTTCATCAACATCACAAGCAATATCCTCATTAGCAAGACAACGTGGGAAGAACCGTCTTGAATGTCGAATCCATCCTTGCACAGCTGCGGC
>NW_015505469.1:735085-749448 GCF_001515645.1 Sinocyclocheilus grahami | reverse complement strand
ACAGTGCTAAAGTGAACAATACAAACCTCCACATACTCATGCCGCAGCCGTTTGACCCTCTCTGAATTCCGCTCAAAAGGCACTCGATAAAGTTGTTTCATTTGAACCTGATGTCTTTTCAGGATGTGTGCCCGTGTTGACTGAGAGACCTGATGGACATTATTGAAAATGGCATGGTCACCGATAATGTTTGCTTGTAGTTCTCTGAGCCTGATAGTACTGTTGGCCAAAACCATGTTTATTATCTGTCTCTCTTGTTCTTGCATGAATATGGGCCGCCTTCCTCCTTGTCGTTCCCGACCCTCAATCCTATGTAGAGAATAATACATGTAACTTACTGTACAATGTCACAGGAAGGGGTATCACAAGTGCTGATATAGTGCATACAATAAGCGACTGATTACTGTAACTGTAGACAGATCTTCTTTTACCTGTTTTCCGGTCAAAAAGTCCTTATTACAGATGCCACTGTATATCTGCTAAGATTTGGCTGAACTCTCAGTCCAGCCTCCCTCAGCGTCAATCCGTGGTTCACAACATGGTCCACTAGTGTTAAACGAATGTCATTTGATAAGTTTGGTCCTCTTCTTCTTTGTGCACGTTCTCCTCCTGCTTCAGGTCTTCCTCGGCCTCTTCCTCTGCCTTCTTCTTCTTCTTCTTCTTCTTCTCCTCTCACCCTCACTCTTCTTCTGACTCCTTCCATTTTGGTTGAAGGCAGGTGAACCTACCTGCTGCATTTGTATAGTGCTTAAACCTGATTGGTGTGTCTACAATGTAACAATCATGTGTTTGTGCACCTGATGGCTGTGTTTAACAGATTGGCTCAGCCTCCGCCTCCGCCTCCGCCTCCGCCTCCGCCTCCGCCTCCGCCTCCGCCTCCGCCTCCGCCTCCGCCTCCGCCTCCGCCTCCGCCTCCGCCTCCGCCTCCGCCTCCGCCTCCGCCTCCTTCTGACTCCTTCCATTTTGGTTGAAGGCAGGTGAACCTACCTGCTGCATTTTTATAGTGCTTAAACCTGATTGGTGTGTCTACAATTGAGCAATCATGTGTCTGTGCACCTGATGGCTGTGTTTAACAGATTGGCTCATAGGTGTGGTAATTTGACAGTCAGTGCTTTGGAATTGCAAGAAAGTGACATCATGTTAATGTTTTGCAAATAGTGTGAAGCTGACAATGTGCTTACAGTTGTGCAAATCTAGCCTTGTGTTTTGCTCCTTGAGTGTAAGGTTTTGCTAATTGTTGGAAAAGTTTAATTTGAGTGTGTAAGCGATCGTAAAAAACTGTAAATCACCCTCAAAAGTTAAATATTTCAGTAAAGATTACAATACAATATAAAATACAGTAGAAAACAATATAAAATATAGTACAAAACATAGTACATGCAGAATATGGAAAAGACAGACTGCCAATTTATATGTCAATCACAACGTACACTGTTTCATTTGCCAGGATGACTTCTATGAAATAAGCTGAGTGCATTTCAAAAGTACATACTGTAAAATTTTAAGTTGGCAGCAGTGGTAGGCTAAAAAGTATGCTTTGTAAAAGTGAGAAATAAATCATAAATAGCCAAAATAGACTCTCCAGAACTGTTGCTCTGTCCAATATACACAAACGTGAAAAGTGCAGTTCTTACCGTAATGGGCTCAGGGATGAATTATATTGAATCTGCTTTATTTTCAGCTGAAATCTAAAATTTCCTTTTCCATTTTATACATAATAGCATTGCAGAGGGAAACGCAATATGATTTAAATAGGTTGGCTGGTGACCAGAAACACCACAAGCTTGGTTTGATGTAATGGTCAAAAATGGTTTAAATGCCTAAAAAATAAAATTCTTATTATTATTTTATTGAGATGACACCACAGAAACAGAAATATAAAAACAAATGATCAGTAAAATGTCCTGATGCTTTTTTCTTGATATCATCATGGCTATTTTCACAAACAAAAACTAAATTCAAACACAATTCCTCTAGCACATTATTGCTTCAATATAAAACTGCAGTGAAGTTATCCAGTGCATTTACGTAGCAGAATAAATCGAGTATTACAAAAATAGTAAGATGGTCAAAGTGCACATCTCCTGCAGGAATGGGGTTTAGTTGTTGATGAGAGCCAGTGCCTAAAGAAAGAAGAAGAACTCATACCTACACACTTTTTAACATAAGACACAAAGATGCACTATAGTTTTTATATTTAGAAAATACTGTTACATTGGAGGCCTTGCAGCTTGAGCACATGGTCTAAGACATTGAGCTGTGGAGCTCATATGAACAATGCAGGTTCGAATACAGCTCGCAACCTTTCTTGTTTTTTCCCCTCCCGTTTTCTCTAACAATTCATGTGCTGTCTTTAAATCCTATAAAAACTTAAATATTATAAATAAAAATAATAAATTGTCAAAATTAAAATCACATGCATGAATTGTAACGTTATGGTCAAATAATCTTTTGATTAAGTGAGCTACAATGTTATGAATTTAGTCCAGCGGTGCATGTTTGTATATACGTACATCTTTGTATATATATTAGTGCTGTCAAACGATTAATCGCGATTAATCGCATCCAAAATAAAAGGTTTTGTTTACATAATATATGTATGTGTGCTGTGTATATTTATTATGTATATATAAATACACACACATGCATGTACTGTATATATTTCAGAAAAATTTTATGTTTATATATTAAATATATTATTTTAAATATAAATTATATGAATATAAATACAGATGTTAATACATGTGAATATTTTCAAAATATACATTGTATGTGTGTGCATTTATATATACATAATAAATATACACAGAACACACATATACTGTATATTACATAAACAAAAACTTTTATTTATATATATATATATATATTGGTTTTGCATGTTAGTGTAGTGGTGCAGTACAATGTCAAGTTAAATTCCTCTGGCTCATGCACATGTGAGTGTCTGTATGTGTATGGTAACTCTCAGAGAGTGGATATCGTAAAGCGTGAGTCCAGCGTTTGATCTCAGCTACAGACAGCCGATGTGAGCGAGTGCTGTGCTCGTCTTCACTGGTGCTTATCTCTGCAGGCTCTGGATACGAGAGGGCAGAAGGGCAGCTGCTCAATCTGGAGTGTTGAAGGATCAGAGGTGATGCGGAGAAGGATAGAGAGAAAACCTTGCACATCTCACACAGCCTCTCCAGACCTCTGCACCAAGGCCTGAAACGTACTCTGTGCAAATACATGAGCACAAATGCTTGTAGAATCGCTATAATTGTTCTCAGTGCTGCTGCGAGGGGCACTATTGTGTTTTTTTCTCTGTCACTTGAGTCTTTCAATTCAATTACTGTCAATGTGGAGAAAAACATATTACTGGATAAAGTTACTTAAAATGATAAAAGGGTAGGTTCACCCAAAAATCATCAATTAGTCACACTCATGTCATTCCAAACTCATATGGCTTTGGTTAATCTTAGAAACACAAATGAAGATCTTTTTATGTATGTCCCTTTACTGAAAGTCCAGGCAACCATTAAAATAATAAAGGCCTAAATTCAATCTGTTCAAAGTAATCGTATCTCTTCACAAGTCTAAACCGCTCGATTTATATGGATTTGTTTTATGACGCCTTTATGACCATTTTGGAACTTCTGAGTTTTGGATATCTGGACTTTCAATGGAGGGACAGAAACCTCTCAGTCAATGCAAGTCAATGCAATGAGGGATGAGAAACGTCTAAGTAAACTGGATGTCCATGAGCTGAACGGTAAATTCCATTCGGAATTTCAGTTGTGTCTGTGAAATAAAAATGCCGACATAAGCTGTGAAGTTGACCAGACTGATGCTGTTTGTCAAATGTCTGTCTACACAAGACTACACAATGGAAATTAAAGAGATTGTTCAGCCAAAACTATAACAACTATAACCAAGTTTACAACTTGTTTTTCTTACAATTTACATGTCATTCCAAACTTGTGTGACTTTGTGTCTTCTGGAACATAAAATAAGTTTTATTTTGCAGAAATGTCTGTTGTTTGTCCTTAGAATGAAAGCAGAATGAATTTTGGCAGTCATGGGTCACCAAAACTTTTGTTTTCCACAAAAGTCAGACAACAACTTGAAGGTGAATGATGACAGAATTTTCATTTTTGGTGAACTATCCCCTTTAAGTACTTGTAATGCAATAGCCAAGCAGTTGGCCATTCCCTTAAAAAAAAAAAAAAGTCTGCAAACATGCATACTGATAATACTAAAGGGATATTACAGCTAATTTTAAATGTAATATTCTGCATGCTGTCAGTTACCACAGACAATAACTTTGAATGATTGCGATTGTAGAGCACATTTATACTTATGATGCAAGTCTGTTCAGTTTTCAGGAAAAATGCTTGTCACTTGGGCTGTAAAGTTGTCTAAATAGCTGCTTCACACTTAGTGCTACATCAGCATTGTGGCAAAGCGTCTTTCATTTGTGCTGCTGTCCACTAGGGGGGAAATCTGTGCTTAGATCAGCGTGTGTTTGTCCCATGTGTCAGTCTGAAGGGCTCTCTGCCTCATGCCTCCACGGGTGATGGAAAGCTCTCTTAATTGGCTAGTTTTCAGGGATATGCCATTGTTGTGATTGGTAATTTTCAGGAGTGTGTCTCCCGAACCATGACTGTACTGTACTGTACTGAAACCTGAACCCTACTGCAACGAGAAACTGTCCACTTACACATAAACTTGTGCACGCATACTAACACAAGAGCTTGACCGTGTGAGCAGGATACCAAGGATGCTATTATTTGATAATAACTTTTATTTATTCTAAAATATTAATTTTTACTATTTGAATATAGTTTAAAATGTGATTTATTCCTATGATGAAAGCTGAATTTTCAGTATCATTACTCCAGTCTTCAGTGTCACATGATCCTTCAGAAATCATTCTAATATACTGATTTGGTCAAGAAACAGTGCTTATTATCAATGTTGTAAACAGGTGTGCTGCTTAATATTTCTGTGGAAACCATGATACATTTTACATGATACATTCAGTATTATTTGATTTATAGACAGTTCAAAAGAAGAACATTTGTTTGAAATAGAAATCATTTGTAACAATGCAAAGTGTCACTTTTGATCAATTACATGCATTATTGCTGAAAAAAGTATTTATTTTGATCAAATAAAATAATACAATAAAATAAAAATAAAAATCCCAAATAGCATAAATAATGAGACACTGTGAAATTAATCTATATTTACGCTCACTTGTTATGCTGGCAATATAATTTGATTGGAAAAAAGTGACATCGGACAGTTAATTAGAAAATTGAAATTAGCATAACTTATATTTATTTTCAGACATGAATACCAAGGAATCCCAATATATATATATAATTTCTGTTTGGAAAAAAATTAACTCAAAAATGACTAGTAAATACAAAGAAACAGCAATCAACACTATGAATTGAAAGCGACATTTTGAAGTAGAAAGACTGAAATTGTATTTTCTTGTAAAACTTGCTCCACTTGTTTTATTTACATATCATTTTTTACAGTGTGACGACTGCACTGATCCATTAAACCACTGGACTAGCTCTACTCCCTCACTGACTCTCTGACTCACGTTACACTTACTACAGGAACCATAGCTGAAAACCACTTGCTTTTAACCACTAGCACTCATCTTGGTCAGCCATAAATAGGATTATACTGTTGCCTTGTAATTGTCAACAAGGCTCTTAAGATTTGGACTACATTTTGTAAACGGTGTTTTGGAGAAACTTGTGGTTAAATGGTTATTCAACAGACAGTTTTGAAACAGCAGATCCTGTAATAAAGGCATCTATTCTGTATCTCACCCTGTTTTGCCCCACATTGCAATCTAATAAGAGCGTCTGTTTTTCAGGCCACCTTAACCCCGTGCTGAACCCTATAGTTAATACACTGTAGTTATGATTTTACCATCAATCAACAAGCAGGCATCTAACATGCACACACATACACAGCTCCCAGCTCTGCCCTACTATTTAATTGTGCCTGAACCCTCATCGGTTTCCAGAACAATCAATCGCACCCCCATCCCTCTGTCCCCAGCAGGGCTGTGCTCTTTTCATTACACAGTTCAGGCTGCTCTGCAGGTGGCCACCGTGCCTACTCCAAATCCCCCAACCCCACACACCCACCATTTGTCACCTATAGCAAGAAAAATCACAAACGAAATGCCTTTGATATCGCAGTTGTTTCTCGTTGACAGCAAACAGATTACGGAGAGATTTTTGCATCTTCTGCTTCTCAAATTGTCTCTCATGTGTCTTCTTTGGAGTTTCAGAAGAGACAACATCTCAAACTGTGCTCCGATTTATTGAGTCGCAGATAAAATTCTCACCAAATTCTTCCACATCTTTCCTCTATTTCCCTAGAAAACCGAGATGAGGTTGTGAGAGTGCGAAAACAGCAGACAGAGATATTAAGTGATGCTGTGTCAGTAACAGAAACACACATTCATCTAAAGACATCCAGGTCCACTACAGTGTCATTCAGTTTGAACTTCTAAACAAACTGTTTGCATGCTATCAGTACTTCTGTCTAAAGTGAAATAGAGTATAGATTTACCCATCTCCCTGCCTGCGTTAGTCACATGAATAATTTAAACAAGACACATGAACAGGAATAAATTGCTCAATCAGAACACAGTGACCCCAAAAAGTAATTAGAGACTTAAGCCATCTTCGAAAATGTATGAATTTTGTTGCATTACAGCACAAGACAAAATATTAAAGCAAGTGTTTAAAAAAAATAATAAAACACAAGCAAAATATAAAAGCAATTTATTTCAAAAAATGAAGTTTTAAACTGTTAAAACAATATGTATTTGGATGATGTTTATGGTTGTCAAAACTTATTATAACAGGTTAGTTGATGTGATGAAATACACCTGTATATGTCATTGGATTTTTATACGATCTGCTCACGCCCCACTGAAGGTTAGGGTTGGGGTGGAGTTTCACAGCAAATAATGATTGTAATTTAACGGTAAAACACTGTAAAAATTTTACAGTAAAAACCTATGAATTGGTTAACAGTACTGTACGTTCTGTAATTATGTATGTATGCATGTATGTACTGTATATATATATATATATATATATATATATATATATATATATATATATCCTTTTGCTGACACTTTAGATTAGGGAACATTTAAAGGGGTCATATGATGCGATTTTAATTTTTCCTTTCTCTTTGGAGTGTTACAATCTCTTGGTGCATAAAGAAGATCTGCAAAGTTGCAAAGACTGAAGTCACAAATCCAAAGAGATATTCTTTATTAGTAAGCCACGCCTACCTAAAATGCCTCGTTCTAACACGCCCCCACATGTCTACGTCACTATGTGGGAAGATTTGCATAATGCCGCCCAAATGTTCACGCAAAGAAAGAAGGCGTAACTTTTATTCTCGCTGTAGTATTATTTCTGCCGTGTGTTTCGTTGTGAAAGCGAAACTACTTTGTTTGGTCTTCCAAAAGAGGACACGACTAGAAATCAGTGGTTAATTTGTATTTACAACACTGTTCCAGAAAAGTTCAAACCAAATATTCAGATGTGCAGCACATTTTATGGAGGACGAGGACTGTTTCCTGGGAGAGTAGCCTACAATGCCTGTGTCTGTTTCTATAAAGTGGGGCAATTCCAACTTTACAAGGACAGTCCGGCGCTTCTGACTCACAGCCTGTAAGTACGTTTTCATATTTAAAGAATTTGCCACTGACGATTCAAAAGCGAGTTTTGAGCAGTGTATAGAGTAGCGCTTGTTGTTTGTCATTTCTCCGATCACAAATGCAGACATGGTTTTACGTTTAAGCTGCGCGATACACAACGCAATGCGTAAAAAGACAGTATAAGTCATTGTAATCAGTAATTATGTCCCCACTGGATGCAACAAATGCCTCGTTTATAATGGGTTTTACTGGTTTTGTCTCGTCGCGCCGGACACATGGAAACCATAGACTTTAAGATGGTAAGGGGCACGCGCTTTCCGTCTCATGCTTGAGGTATTCGGCCAATCACAACGCACTGGATAGCTGGCCAATCACAGCACATCTCGCTTTTCAGACCGATGAGCTTTGTAAAAATCGACGCGTTTCAGAAAGGCGGGGCATAGAGGAGAAACAATAATGTACAGTATGTGGAAAATAATGTGTTTTTTTAACCTTAAACCGCATAAACACATTTCATTACACCACATACACAAAATAATGTTCTTTTTAGCAACATCATATGACCCCTTTAACTAAGAGTTTTCCCTCAGTAAACTCCTAATGTGCTGCTTATTAATAGTCAGTAGTTGTTAAGTGTGGGGTAGGGTTAACGGATCTACAATATGGTCATGCAGAATAAGTCATTAATATGTACTTTATAAGTACTAATAAACAGCCAATATGCTAATAATATGCATGTTAATAAGCAACTAGTGTTACCATAGTTTTTACCTCATCATGTGACTTTTCATTACCACCTGTGTGGTTTTCAGCATTAAGGTAAAAAATAGATTTGAGTAATTTTATTATACATTTAGTTTTTTTTTACTGTAAATGTAATTTTAGTCTGTAAAACTTTGCTACCGTATGTGTTTTTTCTTATGGTAAAGTTCTGGCAACCACGGCTGCTGTTTTTATTGTACATTCAGTATTTTTAGTATTTTTACAGTGGGAAGCAGGTTCATGCTTACATTTGATACAAACTGTAAACTATTGTACAAATTGTTGTATGAATCTGTACAAAATAGCCAACTTGTAAAACAGTGACTGAAAATCACCATTATTACCAAGTTATTGAGGAAAAATGATGAAGAAAAGTGGAAAAGGGAAAATAATTTGTTTAGAAGTTAGTGAAGGCTCCAGCTTTAAAATCTAAATCTAAATGTCACTTAAGTGACCAAACACCTTTTTTGTTTCAGAGTCGCTGTAATTCTTCATTCATTTTCAGTCCTTTGCTTCTCATTAAAATGCCTTCCTTTGTACATTTCTTTAAGCTCAGTAAAGCTCTCTCTCCCTCTCTCTCTCTCTTCCTCTGAGTGAGCATTCTGGTTCAGCATATGTATCTGTTATTAAGACATATGGCTGCTTTATTGCTGCTAACAATACCAATCAATACTCATGAAGCATGCAGAAGCGTCACCTACCACAAATCTCAGGACCTGAGCGAGAACTGACAGTGATCATCTCTCAAACACACTCTCACCAACATCTACTACTGTCTCACATCCACGACAATTCTGTGCAAGCAGAGAGAGAGAAGCACTACCCAAACTCAACAGCAAGATTCATTGTTGTTGGAACATTTTATACTTAATAAGGAAATGGTACATGACTCAAGCTGTCTCCTTACAAAGAGAGAGTTTGTGTGTGTATATGTGTGTGTATACTGTATGTGTGTGTGTGTGTTAAATCCATCATAATAATTCAGCCCAGAGCCGGCGTTTTACCTTATGGGTCAGTTATTGTCCGTCAACTGTTTTTTGTGTGTGTGTGTGTGTGAGTAATGATGAAATCTCTCTTTAGTTGGAGATCAGAGGGTCAGAGCGATGATAGATGCTCACTTCCTGTTGCTCTCCCTGCCAAAGGGCTGCACTTCCTTTTTCTCTCAGGCCCACATGCAATAATATTCACACACACATGCTCATTCCCGTCTCACGCTCTCTTCTCTCTCACATCACACACCTCCGCTCAGCCTCTCACATCCACGACAATTCTGTGCAAGCAGAGAGAGAGAAGCACTACCCAAACTCAACAGCAAGATTCATTGTTGTTGGAACATTTTATACTTAATAAAGGAAATGGTACATGACTCAAGCTGTCTCCTTACAAAGAGAGAGTTTGTGTGTGTATATGTGTGTGTATACTGTATGTGTGTGTGTGTGTTAAATCCATCATAATAATTCAGCCCAGAGCCGGCGTTTTACCTTATGGGTCAGTTATTGTCCGTCAACTGTTTTTTGTGTGTGTGTGTGTGTGTGTGTGTGAGTAATGATGAAATCTCTCTTTAGTTGGAGATCAGAGGGTCAGAGCGATGATAGATGCTCACTTCCTGTTGCTCTCCCTGCCAAAGGGCTGCACTTCCTTTTTCTCTCAGGCCCACATGCAATCATATTCACACACACATGCTCATTCCCGTCTCACGCTCTCTTCTCTCTCACATCACACACCTCCGCTCAGCCCCTTTGTTTATTTTGCCTTTGATGAAGAGATTTATCTCTGGCACGTGTGTATGTGTGTGAGACCACACATATTTGTGTGTGTGTGTGTGTGTGTGTGTGTCTGCTAATTATTAAAGCTAATGTAAATATGTGTGCATGTGTAATTATAAGACAAAGATACAACAGTTTAACAACAACTGAGATTCAGGCTTCAGTTTGATGGGTTTTCTCTTTCTCGCTGTCTCTCACATTTTAATTTAATTTAGTCTGCTTTGAAGCAGGTCGAATAAAAGTAATATAACAGTTATACAAATAAACCAAATAAAATAATTGCACAATAAAATGAGCAATTAACATTTAAATATTCAGCTAATGTCACAACCAATCCAGAGGAAACATCAAAACGTATTAAATATTGGCTATAAATATTGAACAGGGGAAGCCTCTCTCTGTCTCTACCTCTCTTATCTTTATTACCATCAGAGATGAGTTCTCTAGCTCTTCTGTTTTACGTCATTGCCATTCCATTGTTCACATTCCTTCACTATCAGCACGCACACTAGACATAATTGCTCTCACATACACAACTCGTAATTACATCTCTCCGAGACTGGCATGCTCTTGCCTTTCCTTACATCAGAAGGTCAGTTTCTCAGACTTTCTCAGACCGTGTGTGTGTACTTGTTTATGCTACATTGTGGGGACCAAACGTCCCCACAAGGATTGTGAAACCTGACATTTTTGACATTGTGGGAACCGGCCTGCGGTCCCCACGAGGGAAACAATTATTAAAAATAGTAAATGATGTTTATCTGAAAGTGTAACAATGCAAACAGGTTTTCTGTAAGGGGTAGGTTTAGGGTTAGGGGATAGAAAATATGGTTTGGTCAGTATAAAAGTAATAGAAGTCTATGGAAAGTCCCCAAAATTCACTGAAACAAACACGTGTGTGTGTGTGTGTGTGTGTGTGTGTGTGTGTGTGTGTGTGTGTGTATGTGGTTGTGGAAAGTGTGCTGCAGTGCCTATTTTGTCCAGTTGGGGGAGTCTGTCCTCATGTGTGAGTTCACTGTACCTGGGAACCGAACGCTTTATGGGCTCCACAGGGCTCCTGTTTTAGAGAATCGATTCTTTCATAGGTTTTGTTTAAACGAATCGGTTCGTTTCATGTCGTTTCAAACATATTTGTTGTTAATTACTTTTGTTTGACTTTATCTATCAAACGCAGCGTTGTTTATCGATCCAAGAGCCTTGTTACTTGCCTCTCACTTTTACCTCCAATGTTCTCTTGATATTATAATCCAGTGATTTATCAATGAATTCTACTCATTAAAAAAAGAACCGTTTAGAAAACATGTAGTTTCCAGTCACACACCACCAGTCTGATGTCTACTGGTGGCTACACCTAAAGTTAAAGGATCACCCACAGTCCACTAATTTGAAATCTTTATACTGTATAAACCATCTGTATAAAGCTACATGTAGATAAATAATTCCCTAGCAACTTTAAGCTGTAAAGTAGGTTTAACTGAAAGCAAATGACTGTCAATATTTGCCAGGGAGAAAGTGAGTGTATTTGTGCTCTAAAGCAGAAGAATGATGAGGAAATGGTCTCTTGACCATCCCATCTCTCTTCTACAGCCTAGGATATATGGAGCGCTGTATTCGCAGTGAAGTTTGTGATTTCAGATTAAACTGTCCTCCTCAGTCAACACTGCACTAAATGAACACTCACTGGAAGACCAGAGGTTTACCTAATGTGTTTAATATGATTTAATATGAAAGTCCATGGTTCAAACTGTCTGCACTCTACTCGGTAAACATCATGCAGTTTGGCGCCAATGAACACTTTCTAGTACACTGGACTGAAGTGTAGCCTAATAGTAGGGCAATAGCATGTTTGCTCCAGTCCTCACAATGCTGAAAAAGACTTTAGACAAATGTGTGTGTCCAGTGGCATTTAAAATATTGAAATAATTAAATAAGCATCATCTTCAGTACTTGATATGAACGCCATTGCACATGACCATGTGCATGTTTTTATGCACATTAATAATGTTGTGATTTGTGATTATTTAAATATGCCCAATATTAAATCTTGCTGGCTAAGATAGATGAAGTTTTACTGAATTGCATTTTGAGAACGGTGATGGACTTGGAAGCATCAGATAAACAAACCAGTTAACTTTTTCACTGGATGCTATTGTTTTATAGCAAATACAAGTTCATACTTAACATTCAGCTATTATTGTAAAATAAAAAAATATATTAAAAAACTAAATAAATAAATAAATATTTCTAGTAAACAAAACAAAAAACTCGTAAGGAAACAATGTAAAAAAAAATACATATACATATTTTCTTCTGATACATTTAAATTTTAATATAAATTAAATAAAAATAATTAAAGAATGCCAAAAATAAAATAACAAAATATGATTAAATGTTTCCTTATTGATGATGAGCCCTGCATACTGCTAAAATGTGACATGTAGATGAGAAGTATTTGGACAGACTCTATTTGATATGAAATAAAATCCTTGTTTATTGATGTATAGTAGATAGTTATTGAGCTGTAAGCAGAGACGAGCAGTGAGACTGCTTTCATAGCTGCTGTTTTAGGAGTCCCTGTAGTGTACTTACATCTGGCCTATTTGACAAAAGACAACAATAAGAGTCAGTTTGTTGTTTCGGTACAGTCTATCCTGACCAATACAACATGGCATTTCCTCACAACTCAACTCATTGCACAGTTAATAATTTCTGCCTAATCCTGCTGAGCCAAAATGTATGTCCCGTGTGTGTGTGTGTGTGTGTGTGTGTGTGTGTGTATATGTGTGTGTGTGTGTGCGTGTGCTTCTCTTGCCAGAGCAGACAAATTATGTGGAAGCAGAGTTTCTGTACACAGAGACACATTTCCCATCCAACACACACATTCAGGCTCCAGTATAGTCACATTTCAAATGCTGCTGAAATGACAACAGCAGTAATTGTGCTTTGTTTGATTCATGTCTGATTCACACGTTTTCCTTTTGCTGTGTACAGTGGCGGTAATTTTATGGAAACTTTCCATCACATCACATATCCCAAACATGCAGTCATGACTTATTCAAAGTTCAGTTCATAGATTTATCCAACTTTTTTTTAATTTTTTTAATAAAGCTTCCAAAAGGAGTTTTTTTACAGTGATGCCAAAGAACAAGGGTTTCCAGTCCTGCTCTTGGAGGTCCAGCAGAGTTTATTTACATACAGCTCCAACACACTTGTCTGAAGGTTTCTAGTGTCTGAAGACCTTGATCGACTGGTTCGGGTGTGTTTAATTATGGTGGGAGCTGAATTTTGCAGGACAGTGGCCCTCCAGGAACAGGTTTGAGATCCCTGCCATAGAAGAATCAATATGAGTTCCAGAAAGAACCTTTCAGTGTGGAGAATATTTTAATAGTCTAAGGAATTTTTTTTCTTTGCTTTGGATAAAAAGCATTGCTAAATGTTTAAATGCACACTTTTGTCAGAGCTTGAATTTGCTGCCAAACTGAAGCGTTGTTTACATGAGGAGCAACATGTTTTCTGTTAGGATCCAAATTGCGAATACATTGACAAAATACTTTCATTATTTATCATTTATTATAGATATGCACTTCTTGTGATGTGTCTCCCAAAAGAAGATATGAATGCAAAAGTGGTTGACATTGGCAAACTATTCCAGGGTTGCAAAAAAAAACTGTTATTGTAGTAGGCTATCAAGCAATGTTGTTGTAAAATTTTGTTTAAAAAGTGGTTATTGATCGCGAACTGTTCTAGGGTTGCAAAACTCATTTGAGTTGCGTGAGATGAATATTACCTATAGAAATTTTTTAAAGTTACCCTTCCCTGAGTTACAATATACACAGACACACTTATGTGCACAGTCATTGAAACATATGCATGCGCACACAAAGACGGTAGAGATAAATGATGTAATTTGTCTCCAAGTGTCATAATCTGGGTCAAATCACGGTCTACTCTAGACTGACTGCTCACTCATATACAGTCCGACACATGCGTCTGATCTCACCGCACTGTAATCTGATCTGCTTCTTGCCCCACACCGATCCAAACACACACCCCCTCCAGGATGGGTATATTTAACCCTCAACGTCTCCTCACATTACTGCAGCCATTATCTGTTAGTTAAAGGCTGGGAGTAGTGTTCAGGGTGC
>NW_015505469.1:729281-734019 GCF_001515645.1 Sinocyclocheilus grahami | reverse complement strand
TGCTTGTGTGAGGAGAATAATTTCCAAGGTCAAGCACTGAGAGCAATACTTGTCCTTCAAGACCAGGTCAAGTGGTAAAAGAAACAATTTAATAGTAACTTCCTCTGTTATTTCTATTTAAATATGACATCATGACAACACATGAACGCACATAGTCCCACAGTCCCCTCTCTAATGACTATCCTGACCCTCATCGTCAAAAATATAAATGCAATTCATGCTATAGCCCTCAGGTAACAAGTTCAAACAGGTGCAATTAATACAGGTAATGAGTGGAGGATAGGAGGGCTTCTTAAAGACAAACTAACAGGTCTGTGAGAGCTAGAATTCTTGCTGGTTGGTAGGTGATCAAATACTTATTTCATGCAATAAAATGGAAATTAATTATTTAAAAATCATACAATGTGATTTTCTGGATTTTTTTTTTGATTCTGTCTCTCACAGTTGAGGTGTACCTACGATGAAAATTACAGATTTCTCCATTCTTTGTAAGTGGGAAAACTCAGCAAGTGATCAGCAGTGTATCAAATACTTATTTGCCCCACTGTAAGAGTCAGGATTTTTACTTAGAAACGGATATCGGATTTTTAGTACTGTCAGGCCACTGTTTGTGCACGTAGCGCTGTCAGTATGATATAAATTCAGGCTTGGTTCGTATTTTACACTCTTAACTGCCCTAGACATTCTGATATCAATGTAATGCCAAATCATCATTAGACACTATTAAAGGAATAGTTTGCACACAAATGAAATTTTGGTCTTAATTGGAAGGGATGATTTTCAGTTAATAACAACTTAAATGTATAGGTGTCTTCCTTACACAAAGCAAAACTTTTATCATGTTTTATATGATAAAATGTAAATGTTTTAAGGAAGAAAAGTTTGGAATAATGTCAATGAATTATTGATGAGATATTTTTTTTAACATAAGTGACAGTTTTTTAGATCAAATTACACATACTGGCATATAAAACTAACATGAAATTACACTATATATATAATATTCAGATAAACGCACTCACACAATGTAACTTGGGTCTAACACATTCCAAAACTCTACAGCAGTTTGACATCCTCCCATACCCACAAACCTCTCCATCATCACATGATCACTATGGGTCATTCCACACTGTACAGACTCACCTCACACACACACACACACAGACACTCCAGTGGGGCAGTGAGAATTTTTAAGTGGGACAACTTCTACACCCAAAATCTATAATTTGTAGGTGAATACAGGGACATTTTTTATGCCTTTTGTCCTCAATACACAGTTTTTTTTCATATACTTGAATACAAAGCTGGACTTCTTTTATTATCTGTTACAGCAGTTCCTAGGAGTTTCAAACAAATTCATCCACATCTGAATGAGATAGGAGATCTAGAGGATAATTACAACTGAAAACACGTTAATAATTGCATCTTGGTTAAGAAAACGGTAGTATTATAATTGGTTGTAAAATTCTTTAATCAATGCATAACATTTTCTTTCCTCATCCTGGCTAGCAATAAATACAGGTCTGGTCATTTGTTTTCCCACTCCCTCTGCTGTCCTTATTGAAAAACAAATAAATATTTTGTTGTTGGACCATTGGGACCATCCACTGTAAGACATATAGCTAGCTATATGAAACATGTTTGTTACTATTTTTAGTTACTCTCTTTGCTACAACCCCACCTTGTCAGTTGCAACCTTTATCTTTTGTTGATTATTGGCATTCGTGACATCTGCCTGTGCAATGCACTCTCTTTAATTGGTGCAACACACTGCACATCACACAAATACATTGAGTATCTGCATTACTATTAATATTAGTACAGAGTGGTGCCAGTCATCAACTTAATCAAATGAGAAAAAATGTATCAAAAAACGTTTGCTATTTACGTAATATGACCTGATTTTATATATGTATATATGTTTTTGAAAGAAATTAGCAAGGATGCATTCCCTTTCATGGGAACTTTGAACTGCGTCCTCTAGGGGTCGCTATGGGGAACGCCTCGTCGTGACCCGTGTCTGAAGCATACATTGAAAAAACACCAACAACACCTTGGCCAGTCATACCAGTGGCCACGTTGTGACATCACTACCGGTGCGACTATAGTATAAATAGGCACCGGGAGAACACATCATCCTCTTCTTCGTCTTCATTGACGGTTTTGTTTGAAGCGTGCATTTCTGTGGTAAGAGCGATCTCTATTCATATCATTATGGCGAGCACTAGCAAAGCGTTTAGATGATGTGTGCATCCGTGTTGTCATTGTTTAACATCTGATGACACACACGATCTATGTGTTATTTGTTTGGGCGAAGAGCAAGAACGTGATGTCTTCGAGGGGGCAATCGGCGTGCACTGTGAACGTTTCTCCAATGAAAAAGCTCCGCTCTCGTTTGTCTCTCTTTTCGAGGAAAGAAGGGCAGCCATCTGCTTCCCACGATTCAGGACCCGCCGCTGCTGAGGCATGGAGGAGAATGAGCTCGTGGGGATCGCAGGTGGATCTGGCTGATGAGTTTGAAGAGGGGTTTTCCCTCTCGCGATCGACGGCTGTGGACGAGAGTGAGCCGCTGGACGATGATGTTATTTCATTAACATTGTCTGATCCAGGGGCCAGTGCTCTGCTGGGTTCGGCCCAGCAAAAGCAGGAAATGTCTGAGGAGGGCAAAGAAGCTGAGGCTGAGCCTTCCCAATCCTCCTGCCCTGCGTATGATGAGCTTTTGAAAGTTATGGATTGTGCCACGGCGAGGCTTTACTTGCCATGAAGCGGGAGAAGAAAGTGATGTTGCGAGGTCATCTAGATGAACGTTATTTTTCTGCCCATAACCCTCCAGCTCAGGTGAGCCTTCCTTTCTTCCTGTTTTCCATACAGAGATTGAGAAGGAATGGAAGAGGCCATTTTTCCTCACGCATCCATCGATTCCAGCATACTAGCTATGCCAACATCGAGGCGATGCGTGTAAGCGGTTATCAGAAGATGCCCCTATAGAGAGATGCTATCTCTCTAGAGAGATGCTATCTCTCTATGGGTGAGACGTCCTCTTTTAAGACTTCCTCCTTGACATCTCGCTCTAATGCCAGGGCATACGCAGCAGCAGCAGTGGCAGGTCCATGGCGGCTATGGTAGTGACGGAGGGACATCTGTGGGTGAACCTAGCAGATATCGGGAAAAAAGAGAGGGGCTTCTCGATGCGCCGGTTTCGCCTTCCGTATTTTTTTGGTACCTCCGTTGAGACAGTGGTCGAGAAGTTATATATATATGCAGTGTTTCCCGGGACCTGTGTGTTTCTGTCCTTTTCTAGGGTAGGTCCTCGATGAGCACCCCCTCTGCTGGGTTCAGA
Organism: Sinocyclocheilus grahami; assembly: GCF_001515645.1. Classification (NCBI taxonomy): domain Eukaryota; kingdom Metazoa; phylum Chordata; class Actinopteri; order Cypriniformes; family Cyprinidae; genus Sinocyclocheilus; species Sinocyclocheilus grahami. Next base: position 730,679 of record NW_015505469.1, on the reverse strand, counting down.
AACCGGGTGCTTGACTTGCAGTGTTTGTTTCACTCATCGATATATGTCCAGATGGTAAGATAAGCCAGGTTTCAGCTTCATACTTCCTGGTTTATGCGGCAAGGTCACAGGCTTCTGCAGGAGCCTTCTTGATCATTAGGCCCCCGGCACGGCACGGCACTGCAAACATTTCATGGACGTCCGGGCTGGGCTTATGCTTTCAGGCTGCCCTGTCTGGTCTACCGTATCTAGGTTGTCCTGAGGGGCCTCCCGATCACCAGAATATCCCCTCTTGCTGAGGCATCGAGCGGCAAGTATAGGTGTCATTTGCCAGAACCTTCTTGTGTAATGCTGTCTCAGGCAGTGCTCCCCTTAAGTGTGCACGTTATGCTTTGCCCACTTTTCTGAAATTCTGTATGGTAAGGGTTACGCATTATTAGCCTCGTTCCATTTCTCTGAGGTACCCCGGTACCTTGGGTTCCACTCAACTAGTGTGTCTCTGTCGACACACTCTGGAAGCATCGCTCCCCTCACTATTGAGGGTTATTGTGATCATGGTGCTTTCTTTCGAGTGTTTAATTCTCTCTGAGGAGTTGGATTCCTCGCTCCATGGGCGGTTCTCGTGGCTAGCTTGCAGTACACTTACCCTTCTGATTCTAACAATCGCGCTGTAGGTCGAGCCCCCTCCCCCTTCTCGCTGAGAGCTGGGTTTCTGCTCCCTCAGCTAAGGTAAATTACTGCTAGCCGTCCCAGCATCGGAACATGCTGTAGGGCGAGCCCCCTTCTCGACTGAAAACTGGGTGTGTTGCTCCCACAGCTAAGTAAATTACTGCTAGCCGTCCCAGCTTTGGAGCATGCTGCAGGTCGAGCCTCCTCTCGTTTGAGAACTGGGGGTGTTGCTCCCTCAGCTAAATAACTGCTAGCTGTTCCACCATTGGAACAGGCTGTAGGTCGAGCTCCCTCTCGATTGAGAGCTGGAAGTTTGCTCCCTCAGCTACATATTTATTGCTAGCCACTCCAGCATGATAAGCCTTAGATCGAGTTGATTACTTTTCAAACATAGCGTTTTGGGATGCACCATTTCCATCTATGGGCTGCTCTTTCAGAGTGTCACGAGAACCCCTTAGAACGGTATTTATAAAATCCATGTTATGGTAAGTGTGCATGTGAAGTCTTTGTACACTTTCTAAAATCCACACTGTGGTAAGTTCGCACGCTAGTACTCTGTATTCTTTCCTAAAATCCTGTATGGTAAGAGCTACGTGCATCAGCCTCGTGCTCTTCTGAGTGGTTTAAAACCACGGTTCCGCCTTGGGCACCACTCCACCTATGTATCCTCTGGATACCTACTTTAACAGGGTGTTGCTACTAGGGGTCTGTTGAGACAGTTCCTTTAGCATATGCAGAGCGTGCGGTAGC
>NW_015505469.1:685686-726747 GCF_001515645.1 Sinocyclocheilus grahami | reverse complement strand
CCTATGTATCCTCTGGATACCTACTTTAACAGGGTGTTGCTACTAGGGGTCTGTTGAGACAGTTCCTTTAGCATATGCAGAGCGTGCGGTAGCCCCTGTGTGACAGGCCAAGACTTGGTATGATTCTAGGTTCTTGGTCGTATTCCCTTAAATTAATCTATTCCTGATTCCAAGCCTTGAGCTCTACCCCGGGCCCAGGAATTCTGGCCCTAACAGGTAAGTTTTTTGGGGTATGTAGCCTAGGCCTTTGGCAGTAGGGAATAATGTAACTGACAGCCGTCTAACATCCCGGGGGCAACTCCCATGGCAATATGGTAGAGTTGGTACTTAGTGCTCGCCATGGTTTCTGGCATGCACTCCCCTCAGCATGGTGGCGTGGGTATAGCATTCCCCATAGCGACCCCTAGAGGACACAGTTCGAAGTTCCCATGAAAGGGAACGTCTCAGGTTACTTATGTAACCATGGTTCCCTGAGTAGGGAACGAGACACTGCGTCCTCTAGGTTTCTTGCCATGCTTCGGACGCAAGCTTCAGATGAAGAAGTGGATGATGTGTTCTCCCGGTGCCTATTTATACTATAGTCGCACCGGTAGTGACGTCATGGCTGTCGCCGGCCAACGTTTTGTTGGTGTTTTTTCAATGTATGCTTCAGACATGGGTCACGTCGAGGCGTTCCCCATAGCGACCCCTAGAGGACGCAGTGTCTAGTTCCAGTGTCTTTTCCACTGCGTGGTATGACTCGGCTCGGCACAGCTCAGTACAGCATGGCACGGTTCGGCTCGGCACGGTTTGCGTTTCCACTGCAGTTCAGTACCACTTTAGAGTGGGTTCACATGTCATTATAGTTGTGCCGCCTCTACTGCCGCGACTCCTAAAAAAAACTTTTTCATTCCGCGTTGCCCCATCAAGCGCTCGCTGGATCCGCTCCTCTGCTATCAAGGAGAGGAACGGCTGTTCTTCCACAACAGACAACAAAACTTTTTGGTTGTTAAAAAAAGGTGAGCTTGTTCAAAACAAGTGCGTTCGATCCTTCACTGGCTGTGCTGATTTAAATCTAGCGGTTCTTTTGTGTTTGTGTCGCAAGTTCAGTGACGCAGGTAGTGACGATTCTCTCTGGCCAATCCGTGATCAGCAGAGTTTACACGTCACGTTTTGGTAACGGTACGGTTCACTTGGAACCCCAACCGAGGTGGTACTAAAAAAAGTAGCAGGTACCAGGTACCGTACTCAGTGGAAAACCCCCAAAAAGTGAACTGTACCGAGCCGTACCGTGCCGTACCATGCAGTGGAAAAGCGCCATAAGTAACCTGATACGTTTTTCTGATCAAACGGGAGAATAAAAATTTTCATATTGTTACACAAAATTTCAAATGACATTTCAAATAAATGCTGTTCCTTTTAACTTTCTATTGCTCAAAGAATCCTGAAGAAAAAAATATGTTTTCCTCAAAAATACTGTGACACTGAAGTAATAGCTGCTGAAAGATGAACTTTGCCATCACAGGAATAAATTACTTGGTGAACGAGACTTCTTTCAAAAACATTAAAAACTCATACCGGCCGCAAGCGTTTGAACGGTAGTGTATGCCTTAGAGTTCATGTGTGTTTGTTGCGGCAGAGGTGAAGTGAAGGTGTATCTGTCAGCCTGAGGAGGCAGTCACTCTACATCTGACATCAGCAGGTCATAAACTCTGACCTCTTGACCTCTCTCTGGTCATATCGCACAGCACTCATCAGCTTCAGACATACACACAAACACACACCACCATGTCTGAACTGACTAGTTCATGAAGAATTGTATGATTCTCATAGAACTCTTAGAAAAAATCTTGGAGCTGGACTTCTACACAGAGTTATCTAGCTTCACTTGTACCTTTCATTATTGAGTGTATGCACTTTAGATATGCTGATGTGTTATTTCACAGATGTGTTAATGAGGTGAGTGCAGTTTTTGTTCAGTCAGCTTCTGGATAAAGTCTCAGCTGATTGATGAATCTCTGGTGTTAAGTTGAACCATTATAAGAGCTGAACTGTAATGTTTGTGGTTATGGGTTGTGTGAGGCAAACCACTATGAAAGCCACTATATGATGCAGATGGAGAGGCTTCAGTCAGACAAGGTCATAAGCACACACACATTTATCTAACTATCTATACTGTCCAAACAAATGAATGTGTTTATGATTGACTGCATAAGATGAATTTGTGAGTTATATGTAAACAGATGTTAAGTAACAGGTTAACTCTTAATTCAAACCCTTACCAACCCTTATTTATTTTAGTAATTGTAATTTTTTAGGTTGTATTCACTTGCTAATTTGTTTAGAGTTTCTCAAAAGTTATAAAATGGTGATAGCATCTTAAACTAGTCATTACCAGATTTTAAATGTACACTACCGCTTGAAATTTTGGGGTGCGATAAGATTATTTAAATGTTCTTACTGTATGTTCATCAAGGCTGCATTTATTTGGCAAAAAACAAAAACACAGTAGAACCAAAAATGTTGTGAATATTTAGTGATACGTATATACTGCAAAATATTTTTACAATTTAAAATAAGTGATTTCTGTTGAATATATTTGATGCAGTCTTCAGTGTCACATGATCCTTCAGAAATCATTCTAATATTCTGATTTGATGCTCAAGAAACATGTATTATTATTTTTATAATGTTGAAAAGAGTTGTGCTGCTTCACATTATTATTTATTAATAAGATGTTCATTTGCAACAGTAAATGTCTTTACTTTCAATTTTGAGGAATTGAATGAACCTCCTTGATGAATAAAATAATTAATTTAAAAAAAACTTGAAATGTATTGTATATTTATTTAGCAAGAATCACTTCAGTGTTCCCTTTAAACACTATTAAAAGTATATATGGAACCTTTCAGATGTTAGATTTCTGTGAGCATATAGATTCATAAATTCATTTTTTAATAGTTATATGATGAGATTATTGAATCTGGTCCATGATATAGAACCATCTGATCATAATATAATGCAACTAACCACTGTTTGTGTTGTTTGTATGTGCCCTTTAGGTTTTATCTGAAATAGATAAAGCCAGTCAGATTAAATCTTGCCAGATCAAGAAAGTATTTTCCAGTTTTGTGTAGAATAAACATCAGACGGTCAGTGAACGGACTATCTGTGGGCCGAGAGCACATGAAAACATTCAAGAGACCCATATTTTCCAGAGCTCATGTTGCATGAGCATATTTTATAGCCCTTGCTGCCCCACACAGAGCAACAACAGCGAGCCGAATTATATTCATCCTGATCCACACACACTCAAAAACATGGCCCAGTTACACACATCCCAGCCTGTGTGTGTTTGTTTGTGTGAATCTGTGTGCATCCCTGGGGAGGACAGTTAGTCCAGAACTACTACACTGGCACATTTTCTCCAGCATACATTACCCACACAGACAAACAAGACTGGCTGAGCGTGTGTGTGTGTGTGTGGAGGCAGCGAGGGCGTGCTTTGCAGGCGGAGAGGGCTGAGAGGTGAGCTCTGGTGGTAATAAAAGCATATGCTGGCTGTTAACTGAATGAGAAATAAAGACATCGCAATGATCCATCTTCATTACTTCTCTTCCCCTCTCCTTCATCCGCACCCGGATCTGTTTCAGCAGGTCACATGATATTCAACTCTCTCTCTCTCTCTATCCAGCTGCCTGGCTCTAATGGTGGTGCTCTGATGTTATGGTTGGAGTTTTCATCCATATGAGGAGAGCACTGGTTTCCATGCTGAATGACTGCCGTTCAAGGGCGTTTTGGAGACGGTGCTGCTCTCCCTGAAAATGAGCCATCACCACCTGACACATTCAAACAGAGACGTTTAGAGCAGCGCTGAGAGGAGCCGCTGTTCTCACACACTGTATGTCATGGCCAAAACGGCTTTGTACGATCAGCTGCCCTGTAGAGTGCTGTTGTGTGTTCACATGCTCACAAACACACACTCTCACACATTTGAAGTGAAGGTTGCTGCTGAATAGCTATAGAATAGATTGGTCTCTTTTTGATTGTGAATCCTGTAAACGAGTTTCCACCAAAATGCCATTTTTACTAAGGTGCTTGTTATTACTGAACAATCATAATGCATTGGATACCCTTCAAGTATAAAACAAAACAATAAGAAATTATATTTTCTATAAAGAAAACAAAGCCAATTTAAGGACCATTGACATTTTCAAGGACATTAGATATCGAATTATCCCAAAAAAAAAAGAAAAGAAAAGGAAAGGAAAAGAAAAAGAGAAACAATGCTGTTTTAGTTTAAACAATATTTAGTTTTTTTTAAAATAAAAAATCTGTATAAATTAAAGTATAATAAAGTAGAACCACCATGATGTAAGCTTACAATTGCACAAATATACTTATGCAATTATTCAAAAAATGTATGTATTATTTTTCTTGCATTATAGTAAAGAGATTGAGTTTTATTCACATTAAAGAATGCTACTGAAAATAAGGGAATAGGTGAATGTGCTCAATAATGTCTCAATGCAAAATAAAAAAAGGATCTTATATAAATATGCTTAATTTTTTATGTAAAATGCCTCTTTCATTTAAACCAGGCATGTTGACAGAAGCTTTATAATCATTTTTAATTATCATTGTTCCAATTCATTCATTCAATTCTTTGTTTTTTATTTGTGCATTTATTCAGTTTTATTCAGTTCTTTCTTTTTACAGAAATGTTGGCCAATACCCCATTTTACTATAGTAACAATAGCAACTGTACCATTGTGTCAGAAGCTAATTTTCCTGGTACATTTTTGTAAGTGATTTGTGCTTTTTAGTGCCCCCCGGGGCAAGAAAGCAAAAACCGCTCTGTGTGGAAAAAAGTTTTATGTGGTTTTCAGGGCAATTAGGAAGTACGTGTGTGTTTGCTAAGCCTCCATGCATAACTCTCTTAGTTAAGTGCAAAGATGCAGCAGGGTTTTATCTCTCTGATCAGGAGTCTAAACGCCACACTGACACCATAATTACATGATTTATATCATTCTGCGATTCTAAGACAGGCACGGCACCTCTCTTCTGCTGATTCATGAGGAACGCACTCAAGTGGCTTCTGAGGGCACATCAAAGGAATTACCTTGATTCATATGCTTGATGTTTGTTTAAATAAATGCAAGGTGATCAATCTTAAAGCCTTCCTCAAAGTTTGTTTGGCTCCAGACAGACTGAGGGACGGAGCCAGATCTCATCTCACGCAGACCGGCTCTTCCGAACACAAACTCGGCCCTCTGGGTCCTCCTAAGTAAAGAACCAGAAACACAGCTCTGCTCACCTGAGCGTATGTGCGATTACTTTGTTTTCCGTTCTGCAGTCGGGCATACGACCTCAAACAGATCGCCAAACTCTGCCATCTCCTCCAGGGGCCGGCGAAATAGGTGTGCGAACTAAAAATAAATCTGTTACCGTGCAGCGGCACTCAGTTTAGTCACTGAGGAGGTTTTTTTATTCTCCAGCTGTACTCAGGTGGGTTTCGCCTCATGGTTTGGAGGCATACATTAATTATCACGCTCACAGGAACTGCCCTTCCTCACTGCTGACTTACTGCCCTTCACTGCCTCCACTCTGAGGGGGTTTCAAAGCTGTCATTTAATACAGTTCGGGCAGTTAGGTCTGTGGACCGGGCTGAATGCTGCATATGCAAATGAACAGATACCTTTTGAGTGTCGGAATGAAAAGGAGGCAATTCATTAATCACTAAGGTGTGAAAGCACGTTGTGTGAAAGTGATTTTTACTATGAATTCAGGGATGGTGAAGTCCCGTGGTGGTGTGTGACTGCATGTGTGCGTGTGTGTGTTTGCTGGGGGCTGCTGCTCGCTTCGATGACACTATCTCTTAGTATCTGGACACAGCGCCACCATTGCCACCGATAATATTTGTTTATCTTGGGCATTCTTGAGATGCTGCTTGCTCTCCTCCGAGCGTTCACGCAGCAGACATACACACTCACGGTTGTCCTCCATCTAACCCGTCTCAGTCGGTTACAGGACTCATGTTCACTGTGCGTCACTGCTACAATGCAGTTTTCATCTGTCTCCCCTGCTTTCTGTGTTGACGTTTACATATATGAAATTGATACACTCTAAAAATGGATATCATTTTATTGAAATGCAATGGTAAAAACCTTGGTTAGTTAATTGGTTAGCGGTAAGCAGTGTTGGGGTAACGTAATACAAGTAACGTGAGTTATGTAATCAGATATCTTTTTTCAAGTAACTAGTAAAATAATGCATTACTTTTACATTTACAACAAAATGTCTGAGTATAGTGCTGGACTAGCTGGTGCACCAGCATATCCATGCTGTTCTCAAGCAAAATGGAGCTGGTGATGCTGGTTCACTAGCATGGTCTTGCAGGGTTAAGTGTCAGTAGGCCAGCTGTCTGTATGAAAGTAGTGTTTTGGGGACAAACATAGTTTTTCCTTGCATATTTCTCTATTTAACACATTTCTGTCATGACAACTCTAGGAGGGATTGACATGGTAATGTACATGACAATGTTAATGTATTTGTGTTGCCTCTGTAATTAGACTGGCAGAAAATCATTATTTCATGTTTGAGGAAAGAATGAAGTCAAAGGAGAGGTAGTCTTTGTGCCGCTCCTTTCTGAAATGTTAATTGCGGTTTAATGTTTTAATCTAGAGTGTTGAGTGTTTGCCGAACACTGTAGAATGATAGGCATATACTAACAGTGGAATTATTTAAATCAAAGTGACGTGAATGTGAAAGAGAGGCTTCTTTTAAGTCAGAAATGGAGAAATTCTAGTCACACTAGTGTGTGTCTGCTTAATATTGTAACTAAAATGTACAGTTTAGGCCCAGATAAATTCCTTTGGATGAAACCATATGAGCAAATGTGAAACATAAAAATGCAAGTTAGACTGTATTATTATTATTTTTTTAAATGAAACCTTTTTTGCAACCCACATCAGGATATTCAGCAAGAAAGAAAAAGTTAATTGAGAATTTATTGTAAAAATTGTGTTCTGTCATGACAACTCTAGGAGGGATTGACATGGTAATGTACATGACAATGTTAATGTATTTGGTCTTGGCCGAATAGATCTGCTGCTGCTGCTGCTGCTGCTGCGGCAGAGCCGAGACTTGCTACTGCCAATACATCCACAACATGCTGCTGTAAGCATGTAAGAAGTACTGCTGCTGCACATATAACACATATGAATAACCCCCATATAGCGTACATGAATCACCCCGTAGCAGATCTATGCAGGTGGAGTTGGGGACGGTGGAGGATTTCTGAAGTGCAGTGCAAACTGCTACAGCAAATAAAAGCCAGGTATTTGAATATTGAGCAGTAAGCTCATTGGCTACTGATACAGGAGAGAACCAATCAGTTGCCATGTGACAATGATGTCGCCAGGTCAGATTGAGCTAGACCTATCGGACTGCTCTATCTAAAGTTTCATGCCAGAACTCTGTATTAATGATGCAAAGGAAAAACATATAAGCTTAACACATGATTTATTGAATTATATGATAACTATTTACTTTCTTTAGCTCCCTCTGCTGAAAGTAGAGATTAAAATTTCAATTGCTTTTGTTATGATTACATTATTAACCAGCGTCACTGGTAAACTGGTCAAACGTTTTAAAGCATCAAAGGAATTATCTCCTGCTTCATGAGATCTGTACACAGAATCAGTTAAAATCAGTTAAAAAGAGCTTGAGTACATTGCATAACAAAAACATTTAGATATACTGTATGAAAACCAAAAAAATGCCTAATAGAAGTGTAATCATAAGCAGTTTGTTCAATAACAGGGGTTAAGGGAAGAGCTCTTTCAATGGGACAGTTAATAACAACTTGATAATGAAAATTAAAAACCGAATGTGGCTGTTTTTAAAGACTTTCATACTTATCTGGGAAGTCACATAAGTCCAAATCCAGCTATCAGTCACTGATTTCAAAAAGTGCACATAGTAAAAGGTACATCAGTGCAGTAATGTCCATGAAATATAATTGAAAATAATGATAGCATGCACTTTTAACAATTGTTGAAACACAAGTTATAATTCAACGAAAGTAAATGGCCAAGTGCCCAACAAAACACTAATCACCATAATGGTAACATACTTAAATAACATTTGTACATGTACCATTTGAAAGAAATAAAGCCAAACTGGTTTGCAATAAGTGAATATAGTCATTCTGTTTTTGCAGTTGTTTAATCATCCTCGGGTAAGATATTGATTTCATCTAAGGCTTCGTGGCTGTAAGTAGTTGATGTGATTCTGCTCACCTCTTCACTTTTTTCTGTTCTTGCCATTCCTCTTATCCTCAGTGATTCTGCTTGTGAACCATAGGTGTCATCACTAATGCTCAGTCATCACTTGTAGAGTGAATCTACTTTATTTCACTAACTACAACACTGTTTCAGTGTTACTTTTACTCTCTATAGACCAGGACCATATGAAAACTGAGCAGTGTTTGTTTAACACTGGGAATTTTGAAAAATGTAACCAGCAACATGTGTTTTTCTTTATTAAATAATTTATTACAATTAATTTGGAAAATTGTCTTGGTCTTCAACTACAATCACAAACCAATTTCAAAAGAAATGTGATATGTAACACAAGTTCTGTTGTGGTCTTGCTGGGATCATACCAGCACCCAAAAGACAGCAAATACTGGTCCACCAGCACACCAGCATCCCAAACTGGTCCCAGCATGCAAAACATACCTTATGCTGGTCAACCAGCACACCTGCTTACTGTGCTGGGGACCAGCGAACCAGCAACCAGCATCCCATTTTGGTCCCAGCATGCAAAACATGGCTTATGCTGGTGACCAGCAATGCTGGGGTTTTCAACAGGGCGTGCAGAGGCACTTCCGTTAGCCTGCAGCTTATTAATTTCACTTTTGGTAGTGAAAGGGCCTTTACAGTTGCCAAAAATATAACTTTTTGCTATTTGTTGTTTATTGTTATTTGTTATCAGGGTGGAGCCATATTTAATTGACAGGAAGTACAGTGTGTTCAGTGGATTTTACTGTTGTTTAACAACATACCTACTGATTAGCTGACAAAATGTCTTTCTGAAAAAAAAAACTTTCAGTAGTTGTGAATATTATGTGATCTACAACTTTTATACAATGCCTTTGTAAACACTGTCCCTCGCAGCCTCATTTTTATCTTCATTAAATTCAATATGGCGTCTAACCTGATTAAAGTGTTAGTTCACCCAAAAATGAAAATTCTGTCATTAATTACTCTCCCTCGTGTTGTTCCAAACCCGTAAGACCTTCGTTCATCTTCGGAACACAATTTAAGATATTTTTGATGAAATCTGAGCGCTCTCTGACCCTCCCATAGACAGCAAGGTAACTACCACGTTCAAGGTCCAGAAAAGTACCAAGATGATCGACAAAGTGGTCCGTGTGACGTCAGTGGAAACAAAACAAAACAAAAATAACAACTTTATTCCACGTTTTCGTCTCTAATGCGTCACTTTTGACATGCGTTCACGACGCGTGAGTGTTTCTTTGTGCAAAAAAGTATTCTCGTAGCTTCGTAACTTTACAGTTGAAACACTGATGTCACACTGATGTTTTTTTTTTGCTTAAAGGGTTCAATTAATGTTTATTGCAATATTTTAGTGTCAAGTGTGTTACCATGATGCAGCATTTCACCTCTCCCCGTGCTCAGTGTATCATTACACACCCTACTGCACAGCTCAAATGAGCAGGGGCAGACGAGGAGACCGACTTCAGCCAGCCAAACGAAACTAAAACAAATGCTGCATATCAGACATGGTCCAGTGCATTCATGATTCATCTGGCTGTGTACACTGTTTTTCTTTTTAGCTGTTTGGAGAATGCCTCCAAGTGCTGGCTGTTATTGTGTACTGCTCCATCCACCCCAGCCATGAACAGGCTCATGTGCCACTGAGATTGTTTTCAACTGGAAAATTATATCAAACCAAACACAACACCTGAAACCATATGAAATGAAATTAATCGAGTTACTGATTTGAAAGCTTGAGCCATGTGTGAAAATGAGTTGCAGCAGGATTTGCAGGAAACATTTGACTGCGTGTGAAGGAGAGAGGCGTTTATCTTATTTTAATACAGACTTAAATGAAACATTATAAAACAGGGTTTTTTATTGACAAATGACCAGGTAGTTTCTTCAAATTTTGTATGAGAAGAAAACACCGCACAGCTGTCAAGTCAGCATGTTGTTAGACAAGAAAAGCAATGTAGCAATAACCACAACAGCAGTAAAAAGTACTTTTCTTATAATTATAATTAGTATAAGGTTATCTATTGTCTAAAAGACTACTCAAATCACATCGAGACCATCACATACCTCAAAGCTTCTTTAACACGTTGTTGTTTTGGTCTAACAATGTACCATGAGAATGCTAAGCGCTTCTAATTTAACATTTGCTCAAACCAATTTCAAACTGCTGCTGTTTATCTGTGCTTTCTGTGTTACCACCTCAGGTGTGCATTATTTTTCAATAGTTCAAACAGTCCTTACACAACAGAGCTCAAAATAAGGAAGAAAGCATTAAAAATCTCTATACAGACCTACCATTGTGAGGATTTGTAATGATGGTACATTTTTTCTATATGGAAGTTTCAGCATTTTTGAAAGCATAGTGATATATCATTGAAAAGAGAAATGTGCCACAGCAATGAGAGTTTACAGGCAAAGTGATGTCAACCCCAGTGCCAGCTAGCATTGTTTACTTAATTTAATATGGAATGTTTTATAGACCAAAAATGCAGTGTAAGTGTATTTTAATAAGACAAAAACAAAACACCAGATTGATTAACATTATTAATTACATTATTCACAGTGCTTTATGTAAGGAATAGTTCATTTCCTTTAAACACACAGTCTTTTACTTGATGAGAAATGATCTGGAAATATACTTCCTCTTTGAGTGAGTAGACCCAGGCACACAAATACTCAGCACATGCAAAACATAAAATATTTATAGGACAGTGTTATATCACCATCAGTTTAACCAATCAACGTGACCTAAATGAGCTACAAGGGTGCATCGGTATCATGTGTGCCCCCAGCAGACTAGTGAGGTGAGAGAAGTCCCTGTGTTAAAATATAAAAGAACTTCCAGGACAAATGAGGTAGGAAAGTATATGTTCACATCAATTATTTCATATAATCATATGCAATTTTGTTAATGGAAGGCACAGCTGATCAGGGATCAACAGATTCTCTTGTTTAATTTACAGGGGGGGGGGGTTAAGTGTTTCAACATTTGCAAACTATGCAAAACATTTGCATAGTTTGCAAATGTTTGCTTTTGAGATGTGTTTATGATATTTTGAATGCAGTGCTTCATTTTGCAAGAGATGTGAGGCATTTTGCATTTTTGCATTTTTTTTATTTACAGAAAATGAAATATCATGACTATTCTGTTCTCATGACACCTGTTTTAAAAGTTGGCAATTATGAATTTCTACAATTTGATTTGCACGGAAATATGAGACAAAAAAACGAAAATACACATGAAGGTCCTCCTTTAGTGGGGCATGAGCAGATTGTACGGAAATGTACAAAAGAAACTGTACCGATTCATATGAATTTAACTATACCATAAAATAGCTCAGAATTGCCATGAGAGTGTGTTCTCATGACTGACCAAACCCAGTTTGCGACACTAATTTATTACGTTTACAACACTAGTTTATTTATTTTATATTTGTCTCCAGTTTTATTTGGTGATTTAAATTACAGGTTTTCTGTTTTTTTTGTAGATCAAAAATAAAGTTAAGGCTGGTCATGGAGGATGGCGTAGCAGCTATTTTTTAATTTTCATCATATTTTAACAAAGATTAGTGGAAAAAATTAGTGTGCAAAATTTTAATTGATATAATCTATATTTTCTATTATTTTTATAACTTATCCCAGCGCTCTTGGTACTTTACATTTACATTTTAGGTATATGTTAAACATAACTTTTTTTTGTTTTTAATGTTGGAATATCGAAATTGAAGACACAAGGGTATTTTTTGTTTCCCTTAATAACATTTATTTTTATGTTTAATGTATTATATATTTATATTTTACTACTTATATTTTCAGCTTGGGTTACAGTACACTCTTAAAAATAAAGGTGCTTCAAAAGGTTCTTCACAGCGATGCCATAGAAGAACCATTTTTGGTTCCACAAAGAAGCATTCAGTCAAAGGTTCTTTAAAGAACCATCTCTTTCTTACCTTTTTATAATCTGAAGAACCTTCTTTCGCCCCAAAGAACCTTTTGTGAAACAGAAAGGTTCTTCAGATGTTAAAGGTTCTTTATGGAACCATTTAGACAAAAAGGTTCTTCTATGGCATCGTGAAGCACCTTTATTTTTAAGAGTGTATGTGTGACACAGAAGCTTTCTCCTGCTATGCTCAAGTATGGCAGACTGATATACTGGTTGATGATTATTGTAAGCATTGTGGTCCGATTGTGTCAAGACCTCAAAAAAAAAAAAAAAACCTGACGTCATCCACTTCTCTCCATTCGCTGAACTCCTACTCTGAGGATGATGGAGGGAGAGATGAGAAAGTAGCAGAAACAGAGCGAGTGAAGGAGCAGTGGGAGTAGATGTGTGTGAAAACGGCACTCTCAGCTCTTTCTGTGTGAAGATGCACAACCATCTGCAGGAATACACACGCACGTCTGGACGTCATTTGTCCAGTGTGGAGTGATATGATGTGTGTGTCTCTCTCTGTGTGTGTGTGTGTGTGTGTGAGAGAGGAACTGATGAGGTGAGTCTAGCTCCCCCACACCACAGCACTAATCACAGCACTGAAGAAACACATACATCATCTGACAGAACTACTGCTGGCATTCTCTCTCTCTCTCTCTCTCTCTCTCTCTCTCACACACACACACACACACACACACACACACAGGTTTGTTTTTATGGTTTATGGGGACTCTCCATAGGCGTAATGGTTTTTATACTGTACAAACCGTATATTCTATTGCCCTACACCAACCCTACCCCTAAACCTACCCCTCACAGGAGACTTTCTGCATTTTTAGATTTTCAAAAAAACTCATTCTGAATTATTTATAAGCCTTTTGAATTACGGGGACACTGAAAATGTCCTCATAAATCACCTTCTTGTTGTAATACCTATGTCATACCCATGTTATTATACAAATTTGTGTCCTCATAAACCACAAACACACACACACACACACACACACACACACACACCACAAACTTATAAATAACTAAAAACAACATTACACAGACACACCAAGCTAAATGAGGGCACATCATTACTATAGACCTGCCCCAACACTAAACCTTATTTGTTTTTATTTTATTTTTTATATTAATTTTTATATATGAATGGTTTTTACCTTTGAAGCCATGCCCAAATGAAGGTTTTGTCAGATTACTAACTAAATTCTGCAGAGAACAGCCCAGTTATACTTATACACCTATGTTTCTTATTTTATTTATTTATTTTATTTTACTTTATTTTATTGTTAATCTGTCCTTTATTTGTTTGCCTTTCTCTGAAATCACCTTTGTGTGAACCTGAGCGTCTGCTGTCATTTTCCTCTGGCATCTGTCCCTGTTCATTCTCCCTCTATCCCTCTTTGTATGTGTGTAACAGAGAGTGTGTAGAGATCACTGAAGCGAGTGGAGGTACGTGTTGTCCCTGCATTTGTCTTAATTAATCTTTAATGAAACGGCCTCATCCTAGCCCCTTTCGCTCTCTCTCCCTCATAAATGAAATATGGAGCTGAGCAGTGCTGGTCTCAGTGCATTATTAAGGTTGAGCTGCTCATGAATCCAGCATGTCTCCTGGCCCTCACGTTCACTGCATGGTTTTCTTCTTCTCTCTAATATTTGACTAGCTGCTTTCTCTACTCCCAGGTCAGATTCAGGTTGAGCTTTCTGATGTATGGTAATTTTATTTAACGTGCAGTGTGTCTTTTCTGTGAGACTTTATTTTTGGGTAAGACTTTATTTCAATAGCCCACTTTAGACATTCTACTAACTTTAATTACTGTAATTACAACTGCATGTCAACTAGCTCTCATTAGATTATTAGTAAACTGTCTGTTTAATATATGCTAACACTTCATTTTGATTATCCCCAGCAGACAATCTACTGACAATAAGTAACTTTGTAACTTATTTTACTAACCCAAACCCTAACCTAACAGTATGCTAAAACTTTACAGTTTTTCTCGATTGCTAACACACTATAACTGATTCATTTGGCCCAATTTTCCAAACCATTCATACAGTTCTCGAAACAAAGACATGTTTCTCAAAACTTTTAACACATTTCAGCTGTTTGCACACACGTTCCAATTTGCTCAGTGTTTTCTGCAAAACTCTAAACAAAAACGCCTTCATATTGCACAAGTTTAACCATGTTCTCATTCAGAAAACACACACACAATATAATTATCTCAAGCATCAAAAAATTAACTCAAACAGCGCACATTTATCCATGTGTAAAATTAATCCTGGTAGTGGGAAACAAAGAGGAATATGAGGGGGAAAATAAAAATGAAGTGGATGAGGTCAAAGGTAATTTGTTCCTGATGAAATACAAAGCACTATAGTTGACCAAATTCTTCTGCATGGACTGACCATGAGGGAAGTTGGCCTACATGCTCATCTACAAGGTTTCAATACTACTTACTCATAAAATATAATTAGAGTATATAGTAGCAGTACTTTAGATGAGAGAACTGCTATAACAAATAAGGATACAACCAATACTGTAATGCAAATTGGCAGAGGATGCTGAATGATTGAATGAATGAATGAATGAATGAATTTATTTATTTACTTACTCATTCATTATTTATTTATTTGTGTAAAGTGACTGACAGTATATTCCAATGTGTGTTTACTGTATAATCAGTTGCTTGGTCTTTGAACTTTTCTCTTGTAGTGCTTTTCATTTACTGTAAGATCAGTAAATGAAAATCAGTAAACTTTTCTTAAAGTTTATTGCTGAATTTTACTGTATCTGCAACTCTCTATTTATGCTGTATGCTGTAACAGTCATTGACTAGCAAAAGGATTCCTATTTCTGGCTTGCTTAGTTGGGGACACTTCATTTCCAGCGATATCGTTGACTTTTTAAAGACTGAACTGAGCTGGATGATGACATCACTGAATTCAATGATGAACTGTCTTTAACTGAAAAAATGAGTGTTTACTATTGTCATTTTGCATTATTGACACTATTTTCCTAATTACTGCTGTTCAGTTGCTTTGACACAATCTGTATTGTTAAAAGCGCTATATAAATAAAGGTGACTTGACTTGACTATTTCCCAAAAGGAGGTTTTTGTAACAGTGTTTTGAATCGATCTCTCTAGTGTTCTCTAGGCAGTGAAGTAGTGTGTGTATTTGGCAGGTTTGTGTGTCATCTGAGGCCAAAGTTTGAGTCTGACAAAGAGAAGTATTTGATTTTGACCTGGAAGTTTGAAGTTTGCACAAGTTGGTGTGTAGTTTTGAGATATCAGGTATTGTAGATATGAGATATATTTATAGTTAGTAGAATTTCTAAAGTGGACTATTGAAATAAATTGCAACACATAGCAACAGTTACCTTAAAGAGCTATTTAAAGAGCTACTTAATGTATTCTGGTTAATTTAGTAATGTTAAAAAATATTTTACATTTGAACAAACAGGCTAAAATGAACATGCACCTCTTGAACTTTCATTTCAATTTAGCCTCACGTTTTACACTGGTCTGAGTCTGCAGAAGTTGTGTCTTGTGACGTTCTTGTCTTTCTGTGTGGGTAAATTCATTTTGTTGTCTATTGAAATGAAGAGGTGTGGAAAAGAGAAAACTGAGAATCACATGCGTAAGAATAGTAGAAAAGGCCATGAGAGGTGATGAGTTTGCTAAGTGATTTTGTGTAAAAGGAGAATAGTACCGAGTACAGATCCCTGTGGAACACCATTGGATAACAGGTGGGTAGTTGAAGTCGGTCCACTGTATAATATCTGGTAGGTTCTGTTCTGGAGGTAGGACTTCAAACCATGTGAGCACTCAATCTGTTATGTCCAGTTCACTTAAAAAAGCGTGTGAATGGATCACTAGTCAGACCTCACAACAGACAACCTGTGTGAGTAGAAGAACCACATAAAATATGAACAATTCTGCTGACTGATCCATGTGTTCCCCGCAGGGGTTGTTTCCCAAAAATGTTCTTCTTCACTCTCACACTTTCTCTCTTTCTTTCGTGTTCAGCGAGGCCTTTAAGGGCCTGGGCCTGGTTCGTCAAAACTCTGTCACACAGCCACTCTTGCATCACATCCGAACTGTAACACTCTAAGCAAAATCAATCAGCTGTTTTACTTCAGAGCAAAATCTATCACTCAGATCACTGCAACATACATTTATCACACAGCTCACTCTTTCAGAGCGATCAATGAAGAGAATCTCACACAGCCTTCTTCGCCTCGGGAATAAACTTCCCTTCACTTGAGAAGCTTGAATTAATAATCACATGAAATTTGAAGATTTGTCAAACAATAGTATATGTGACCACATCTTTAGCCATAAAATGAGTGTGAAATGGAAAAGCCGGAGTTGGTTGCGGGATGCTTATGGGAAATTGCTGTTGCTCACCTTTCGTCAAAATTTAGTTCCAATTTAAATGAACTTTAACCAGCTATGCAAGGTCTTTACTAGAAACACATAGGCTGGTCTGTTGGGGTAGGTTTGAGCTAAATTCTACAGGACACTGGTCCTCCAGGAGCAAAATAGGACCCAAATGAGTTACGTAATCAGGTGACAACTGCATTAAGCTACAGTTTGTGTGTGGCCCTGTTGAAGCCAGAACCTGTGAAAAAAGTAGATGCATCTTTACCGTTTACAGCAATCAGGACTGCTCTCACCTGTTTTGTTCTTCATAGACTGAGCACAGCCAGAAAAAGGCATGTTGTAAATAAATGCCTCTTGACTTCAGCAATGAGGAACAGCATGAGTGAAAATCACTTATTTAAAAACACAGCAGTATAGGTGATGTAAATGCAAACCTGACTTGATTCATTATGTGCCATTTTAATTGCATTATATATAACTCAGTGCCTGATATACCTTACATATATAACTCAGTGCCATATACCTTTCCAAATGCTCATAACTTATAATTAACAGAAGGAGTACAGGTAAAACATTTTGACCAAATTAATTTCCATGCTGGTCCAAGCTGGTTTAAACTTATCAGTGCAGATTTGATACTGGTCTAGCCAGCGAACCGGCATGGGCATCTTGTTAAATGCCGATCAACCAATATTATCTTTTAAAAAACTCTTTGACCAAGAGAATTTTGCTGGTTAAGCTAGTTACAAAGCCACACCAGCATCCACAACAAATGTGCTGGTGACCACGACGGTCTATTCAATAGAAATGTGTGTGGTGTATTCTTTTACAAGTAATTTGCAGGAGCATAACAGTTTGCTATTTGCCAGTGATAATTTTAAAAATCAATTTAAAATTGATTAATTCAAGATTAATTTAAATATATTCAAGAGGGTTAATGGTAAAGTAGAGGTGACAGTTGCTGACAGAGAAGTACAGTAACTCAGTTTGTGTGTCCCACTCTACAGAACACAAGAGAGACAAACACAAGCTCTACAAGAGAAAATTATGTTGTGCAGAAAATTATTAAAAAACTTTTTTTTTAAATGGTGCCGTGGTTCATGTACGTAGGCTGGAGGGAAGGTTTGTTTCGCCCCTGCACACAAACATTATCATGAAAATATTCACACCACCACACACACACAAAGTGAGGAAATTCTAATTAATGTGTTAATGACAGCTGGACCTGTGGTTAGCTAGGGGAGTGTATAATAAATTGTGATAATAAAAATGCATCACTGAACCCTTCTGAGGGTTTATTTAATGTAGTTACAAAAATGCCAGCAGCTGATGTGGACCAGAGAGCCTCCCCGTAAACTTCATTTTCAACATCAGACCTCACACTGGGCACAGTACTACTCTCCCTTTCTCTCTCTCTCTTGTAATATTAAATGACCTTTATTTTCCAAAAAATAAAATTGGTTTAATTTTCATTCATTTAATCTATCTTTTAAGTAATGTTTTATGCCTTAAAAAAAAGTTTAATACACAACACAGAATTTCTGAGCAAAAGATCATAAGGCTGTTGTAAGAATAAATTAAACTTGTTTTATGCTTTCAAATAATTAGACACGCTAAAACAGAATTTGGTTACAATAAAACATAAGGTTGGAAAAATAAAACATTTCTTAGGGCCCTAAACATGGAATATTTGTTAAACTTTTAATAAATTGATGTTAAATTGTTTAAGTTTCATGATTTTAATTAATTAGACATGCTTTTTGATTAATAAAATGTAATTTAACCATTAAAAAGGAAAGAAAAACTATAACCCCCCAAAGCCGTAAACCTAGGGGAAACACTGAATGTACATCTGCATCCGAACTCAAGCTGCTACTACGGTCAACCCAAGCTACTGTCAAATGTGCATTTCTAAGAGAAAACTATTTATATTATTAATATTGCAGCCTGCACTGCAAACTGTGCTGAAGATACACGTCATCAAAGTCAGGAACACAAACCTGATTCATGATTTGAAACTATCACTCATTAGAACCTGCAGAAACTAAGAAATATTTTTTTTAATTAAGATTTATTTATTTTGTTGAAGAAAAATGACTGAAAACATGTAAAGAATTCAAAAACGTGACATGTTTGTCATGTTCTGACCATAAAGAGTAGTTTCAAACCACATTTAACGGTCTGATTTCTAGGTCTGAGGTTGTACTTTTCATGAAGTAAACATGAATTAGGTCGCCTCCCCAAAAAATCCACAGATGGAGGAAATAATTGTGAAATCTCCATGAAATATAGTGCCATACGTTACTTTTTTCTCTCACATGAACTAAAGAACTTTTTGTAGCAATCCATTCATACACATTTCCAGAGATTCTTTCACTCTATTATTCTCTTATTAAATATGCAAAAGTGGTAAACATTGTTAGGGTGGGTATCTGAGTCTTTTGGAGGTATTTGGAGTGACTGCTGGGCTTGCTGCTTTTGCCAGTGTGCTGTTTTGACGCTCAAAGTGAGTGAAGCTCAACTGATGCTCAGAGGCTCAGAGCACAAGCCACCCTTCCCCCACTTTGCAAATATCTCTCTCTCTCTCTCTCTCTCTCTCTCTCTCACTCTCACGGTTTCTGTTTCACTTAATACTCAGTTCCAGGTGGAAGGTGAGTTTATAGTTTTGGTTAATTACATAAACTTATGGCTGTTATTTCAATATTACACTTGCATTTTTGCTGTTTTCCAGTAAAAATATCAAAACATAGTTGAAAATATTCAACCTAGAAGTATTTTTATTTTATTCCTTTTTTATTTATTTTTTATTTTGTGTGTGTGTGTGTGTGTGTGTGTGTGTGTGTGTGTCTGTGTGTGTGTGTGTTTGTGTATGACAGGACTTCCTTTCCAGGTGCAATGCTGAATATTATGATTTCTGTGGCATGTCTCTGACAGAACACATGGGTTCATGGGAAACTGAACTCTCTAAATGCTATGTTCTGAGGATGAGAGGATCTGGGCTGGTAGTCAGATTATCCAATATGATGATCTTTATCAACGCCATTATTAGCATGTTGAAGTGGCTGAATTCTGATAAATTACTGAGTGCACTGAAGGGCACTGAGGGTTAAAGGTGCCAGAGTTCTGAACTCCTTCAGTTTGAACATGAATCATTAGCAGCAGCTGAACTAAAGCAGTACAGTACAGAGTGGGAAGTCTGGAAACGTACACGTCTTTGATGTGGTACAAAGCCTCTTCTGTGCAGAGCAAACCCCTCAAATACTCACACAAACGCTATGGAATACTTCGGCATGGAATACTAGCATACAATATGCACTAAATATGACACAGTATACAGCAATAATATCTCAATATAATAATAAAAACCATTCAGTTGGTAGTAGTATGCCACAGCACATTGTAGTTACGTGGTCACATTGTATGTTTACTTCAGGGTGTTACAATTCATTTTTAATCCAAAAAATGGTTAAAAAATCTGATGATCTGAGAATATAATGAGCCAAATTATAAGATAAAAAAAAATAATATTTGGTTAATGTGTCCCTGGAAATGTAAGGTTAACTCAAGAGTATTGGATTGTACTGGGTTGTGGGATACAGTATCCCATGCATACTCTAGCAGACTACTGTATAGTTTGGCAAATGTAATTCCATGCATATGAAAAACTGAAATGATAAATTATTACATAAATGGTAATAATAGAATGGTAAATGCTATTCCGAACACAGCCAACAGATCTACACTCTTGGCCTTTGGATTCCCAGCAGTATACCACAAAGCCAGCAGCAAGATCTGCAATATTAGATTTTAAGCTTATAAATGTGTCTCAGATTAAGCATGATACCCTCACAAACAAAAGTGAGTACAAATGTAGCGACTGGTCTCCAGATAAATCTGAAAGGAGAAGCGAGTTAGACAGGAGCCAGACACTGACATGTCTGAGCACGTCCAATACTCCTGAAGCACTTGGAAACGGTTAGCAATCTGAAAACAGACTTCTGGTATTAATGGTACAAGAATTGTAAGAAAGAACATCACTCTAACGTAACTTAAGAACATTGCCCAAACATCAATCATTTCTAAGTATTTTTTTTTACATTATTTGGAGAAAGAAAAAAAAGTTAGTGGTGCTTGCCAGTACAAAAATCAGTGCCATGATGCTAAGGTGTTTGCCATAGCATTGCGACACATTTTCTTACAGTGTTCTGCAGCGATTTTTAACATATGTTATATGGTTGCTAGAGTGTTCTGGTTGGTTGCTTACTGCCAAGTCAAAAGATCCCAGCCCAGAATGTCTTTCTCAGTGGACATTGGACAGCTGCGGTCATATCTCCCTGTCTGTCCAAAATGAAATGATTGTATTTAAAAATGTCATGAGTGTGAACTGATTTCTATGTATTTTATTAGTTATGTTAAATAATGAAATGACCAGATGAATTTAGAAATGGAATAATATCAGTAATGAAGTACAGCTCTCACAAAGTGCAAGTACGTCATACTAAAGCTCCATATTCACAGTTTCAGTCTCTGCAGCTAACCTAGCCAATATTGGGATGTTTTGAGACATTTTAGTTTGTTGACTGGAGATGGTCAGTCATTCTCTGGTTATCCTCAGTCAAGCCAGGCACCACGTTGCCTGGTTCTCAGAGTACCGGGTTCAAGCCTCGCCTACAGGCAGACTGTTGCAGAGGCTGAACATGCACTGTGACACCACTTAACCCTCAAGCGTCATCCAGGTCATCTTGCCACAACATTGCCCTCTGTGTGACACTGGACAGCAGCTCTGAGAGCACAAAGCCAGCCTGTAGCCTGCAGCTCTCACACACACAGTTCAATCAACAGTCCTTCATTTCAGCTGAGAAACTGTGAACTCATTAGGCCTTCGGTGACCAGAGCCTCACCCTGCTGGGGTCATTATCTGGACCAGACACTGGGGTCAAAGCAAGGATCCACTCTGGGATGGATGGCTTAGGTCATTGCGTGGGCCACAGATGAACAAAACTGACGAGAGAAGCTGAGGACAAGAGGAGCTTATGATGGACAGAAATGAGATAAATTGTGTTTATGTAATAAATCACACAGGAATAACATGGCAACAATGAAACTCTCATCCACAGCACTAAGGAGCTTATATTCTGAAACACTGAGTCTGACTTAGATTTGGGGTTCTCAGGTTTTGTACGAAACAAAATTATGTTTAGAACCGCATACCAGGTTTCTACAATGAGCACATCAAAGAAATAACTACTTCCTGGATATTAATTTCACATAACCGGGCACTTTTTAGCCAGATTAAGTATATATACCAATAAATACCAGATATTATAGTCAACAGTAAACCTCCTACTGCATTCAGGTCAGTTTTATATATTTATATAACCATTTAAAGAAAATTGCACTTCAAGTACAACTGAGACTTTTTTTTTACATTCACTCATTATTATTAAGAAGTTACTGATCAGAGAAAATATTGTTTTAGTTGAAATATGTTTTTTAAAAAGTTATGACCGTTTTATAATCTTAATCAAAAACTGACCCAGGAATGCAAAAGCAGTATTGGGTCTAAGACCACCTTGTTGAGTTTGACTTGAGTCCAAGTCCTTAATCAATTGAGTTTGAGTGGTAGATGTTTATTAATGTCTTATATCTTAATTTTATCTTGTTACTTCTTTTTATTTAATGTTATACATGATGTGTATTTGACTGTAATCTAAGTCCAAAAAGCCTGAGTCCATGTCAAGTTTGAGTACAAGTCCGCCCAAGTACGTCCGAGTCCGAATTCATTTATAACTCCAGTCGAGTTCAAGTACCACAACTCTATGCAATAGGTGTCTGCAGTTTTTAAATGCATTAGTAAAGTTATAGCAAATATTCTGGTGCAGCTTCACTACAAAAAAGCATGTATCAAACTACATAAAAGCATGGTAGAAATCCACTAGTAGAGAAAATAAACCAGCAATGTGTGTTGAAATATTTTAAACAGACATGTTTCGGCAAACAGACTGATTTTAAAGAAAATGTGTGGAAAAAATAAAAATAAAAATTCATTTTTAAGGTCCAGTTCTCACTATTAACTATGACTTTGGCCTCAATCAACTCCTAATTACTGGTTATTAATAGTTAGTAGGGTAGTGGTTAAGTTTATGTATGGGGGGTAATAAGGGATCTAAAATATGGTCACGCAGAATAAGGCATTAATATGTGCTTTATAAGTACTAATAAACAGCAAATATGCTAGTAATATGCATGCAACTAGTTAATAGTGAGAACTGGTCCCTAACCTGAAGTGTTACTGAACTTTTTGGTAACACTTTATTTTAAAGTGTCCTTGTTACACATGTTACGTGTACTTACTATTATAATAACAATAAATTATGCATAATTATATGTATGTAGCCCTAAACCACACCCTAATCCTAACCCCCTAACCATATGGTAAGTACTTGTAGTTAATTAATATTACTCAGTATTTAAATGTATTATTACACTGTAACAAGGACACCTTAAAAATTCTTCTTCTTATTATTTTTTTATACAAACTAAAGTCAGAGCCAATGAATGTACATGTATAGAGCTTATGTGCTGGTAAACCAAGTTCATATCCAGCTCAGGCTTCCACTCTCTTCTCCCAACAGTTTCCTGTAACTTCATCAGTTTTCTGCCCACTTACTAAAAATAAAAATGAATAAAAAAATATGTGTGGGTAATTTATACTCAATAATCAATTGGTGTCAACCACATCATTACCAACACATTACAACAGTACAAAATAACTTGTTTCATAGGTTATACCTTTCTTATTTTTTCCCTACACCTGTGAGTTCATATAAGCAATAAACACAGAGAATTGAATGTATATATGTGGTGGAATTTTACATGAGAAAGGAGAGCTTTTTCTTTTCTTTTCCATCTTAGTTCCCATGATACTGCAACAATTATTCCCTGCCTGCTTGGTGGTTGTGTTGTTTTAGTTGAGAATGTTTGTTATCCTCTCTCCCGCTCTCCCTCTTTCTCTCTCTTTCTCTGGCGAACAGTATTAATCATAATAGAGAGTGTTATTTATCACCTGCCAGTCCAGAAATGATCGTTTTGGCACCGCTGGGCAGGACAACCAAACGCACCAAATTAAATAAAACCTTTAACCACATACACACACATGCAAAAACACATGAACACACCCGGTTTCACGCCACACAACAAACAAACAACCACACACACACACACACACACTCTCTACCCAAATTCATATATATTCTTTCTGTGTTCATCCCCATCTTTTTTCTCTCATTCCACTGATTAATGGGATTTAAAGTCACATTTAGCAGTACATGACTAAAATGAGTTTTGATGTCCTATATAATGTGTCTGTTTAAATAGGTTTGGTCATTTATATTCTTCAAGCTGTACTATCAGAATATGTATGTTGGTGCAGTACACTGAAATGAAAGGGAATTATACAGTAGGGTTCAAAAGTCAGAGACCGCTTCTGGTCTGGAAAATATGGACTAAGACTACAAAACTCTATAATACACATGGCCCTTAAGCTTTAGGCTGAAGAAAAGTCTGTCATTGCACTTGTGTCCCTTTCAGGAAAAAGAGAAGGATGGAGGGAGAGAGAAAGAAAGAGAGGCAGTGGAGTGACCTTAATGTAAAACTGTACTTAATCACACTGCAGCCAGATCAATAGAGAGTCCTGGGTGGCCATCCGTGGGGCCGTTCGCAAACGCAGTCTTGCAAGGAAGGAGAACTCTTTGATAACCTCAAAAGAAATACACAACATTTTTTCTTACAGATGAAACGCCTTCAAACACTGATCTCTTGCATTCTCTGAAGGCATTCCTCTGGACTGTATTTCAGATCAGAAGGGCAGTTTTCTGTAGGTTTGTATTTGTGGGTTCAGCAGGAGATGGTTTGTTTTGGTGGCTAAATCCACTGTTTTAGCAGATGGAGGTCAGCTGTGATACACATTCTTGGACACACTTGGATTGCGAGATTGATTTGTGGTACAGTGCGTCAGCAGGGATTAATGAAGTGCTACAGCTTGGCACACAGATGCTGTCTTGAGATCTTGCTCACTTCGGGACCGTTCATTCAAAACAGGTCCTTGTTCATCTCTAGACTATTCAGAGGTAGGAATAACACAGCCTGTCTACTGAGATGCCTCCTTTGGAGTATCTGATACATTCATATTATGGTGTTTCGTAAGACAAGCCATTTTCTTAAAGGAATACTTCACCCAAAAATGATAATTTTGTCATCATTTACTCACCCTCATGTTGTTCCAAACCCGTAAGACTTTTGTTCATCTTCGAACACAAATGGAGATATTTTTTTATGAAATCTAGGAGATTTCTTTCCCTCCATTGACAGTCTATACGCAACTACGACTTTGATGCTTCAAAAAGTTCATAAAGAGATTGTAAAATTAATCCATATGAATTGAACGGTTTAGCCCAAATTTTGTGAAGGGATTTGATTGCTATATATGAAGAAAATATTAAATTTAGGCTTTTATTCACATATAAACAATGCACAATCAACACACACATCAGTTATGAGGTTCATTCTCATGTGTTACCCAGTATGTTTGAGCTATTACAAGAGCTAATGAGATTTGTTCTCGCACATCAAGCATTTATGGTTAAGCTTCTGTTTATGTTCACTGATAATTGTAAATATGTGAATAAATGCCTAAATTAAATCTGTTCATCATATATAAAACAATTGAGTCTTTTAAAAAAATATGGACTATAAACCACTCAATTCCTGTGGATTAGTATTACAATCTCTTCATAAAGATTTTGAAGTGTCAAAGTGGTAGTTGCGTAGACTGTCAGTGGAGGGACAGAAATCTCTCAGATTTTATTAAAAATATCTTAATTTGTGTTCTTAAGATGAATGAAAGTCTTATGGGTTTGGAACGACAAACGGATGGAAATGAATTTTTCATTTTTGCTTGAATTGTCCCTTTAAAACTCCATCTTCATTCAAAAAAATGCATGACTATTCAAGCAATGATTGACCACTGGCAATGGAGCTTTATGGCTGTGATGATGAGGCTCAATAGAGTGCATGCTACTCATATAACAACAAAACATTTGTTTTAGGTTCAAAACAGGTTACAGTATATTTTAAGTTACATTAGTTTATATTGGTCCAAATGATTCTGAATGAATGAATGAACCATCGTATAGTACAGAACTTCTAAAAGATATCCCACTTATGTGTGTTAGACACTGAGAAAGAGGGGATGAGAAAGAAAGAGTGAATGAATGAATGAATGGTAGAGACAGAGTATCAGAATGGGTGCAATTGCACCAAACAAAGCCACTCAGTATGAAGGCAGTAGCAAAATACTGAAAGAAATCCATTGTGTTAGCTCTGTTTCAGCTCTGACAGAAATTAAATTGTGTCCAGAGACTTTTTATATAGCAGCACAAGGTCTGAGACAATATTGCCAGTGGCTCAGAGTCGGCTGTCTAACGCACAGATCTCTCTGTGTTTGCAAAAGCAGATCACAATCCTCATTCCTCATGACTAAAAAAAAAAATAAAAAATTGTACAACTCTCATTTATCTTAAACATAAAGTTCCCCAAAGGACCGAAACCTGGAAATAGTTATAACTTGATTTCCTTTTCCAGCAATGGTTATTATGATGAAAGATTGTATACATATTAACATGCGTTCAGTTCAATTGTTTGTTGCTTGAACCATAAAGGTTTACATTTAATTAGTATTTAATCTATATTATGTTTGCTTTATGGCTTTGTTAGATTAGCCTTTCTCTTTCATTTCAAGTCCTTCGTCAGTGTGTATGTTTCATGAGGTCTGAAATCAACGACATTATAATGTGCTTATAGTTGTTCCTCCACACAGGAAATTATATACTGGTGTTTTTATGTATTTAAAAACATCTCTGATCTAAAACTGCAGGCCTTGCTCATTATGAGCTTTTTTTTTGCTGTAAACATAATAATAGGGTTGTGCATGTGCATTGCACATGTACAGGTAGATGTGAGGTCCTGCCTGATTCTCTTTTGTAGTGAATAAATTGGAGCAGATGTGCTGAAAAACTCACACAGCAGTGTAAACACACAAAGACACACTGATGTAATCAGCACTGACAGCGGAGGCTCACAGATCAGAGACTGAAGCGAGAGAATGAGTGATGATAGTGGGAATGGAGTTTATAGCTTTATATTAAAATAGCACAGAGACATGGTGAAACAGACAGAGAGACCACAGAATAAGACTGATTATCCTGAGACAGATAGAGTGAGTCTGTGGTAGGCAGGCTGAAGCAGAGTGAGGCACGTAAGCTGTGTAGTGTCATGAGTGTTGTATTGTGTTATGTTGCGGAGCGTGGTGATATGTTGTGCCGTGGTGTAATGTGTTGTGCTCTGTTGCTCTGTGATGTGCTGCATTGCCCTGAGCTGTGATATGCTGTTATGTGATGAGTTGTACTGTGTTGCCCTGTAGTGTGGTGTATTGCACTCTGCTATTATGTAATGTGATGTGATTTGTGTATTATTATTTGTCTGTGGTGGTATGGTGGTGTACTGTGTTCTACGTTATGCTGTGATGTGATGTGTTGTGTTGTGTTGTGTTGTTATGTAATGTGATGTGCTGTGCTCTGCTTTTATGTGATGTGTTGTGCTCTGCTTTTATGTGATGTGTTGTGCTGTGCTGTTATGTAATGTGATGTGATTTGTGTATTATTATTTGTCTGTGGTGGTATGGTGGTGTACTGTGTTCTACGTTATGCTGTGATGTTATGTGATGTGTTGTGCTGTGCTGTTATGTAATGTGATGTGATTTGTGTATTATTATTTGTCTGTGGTGGTATGGTGGTGTACTGTGTTCTACGTTATGCTGTGATGTTATGTGATGTGTTGTGCTGTGCTGTTATGTAATGTGATGTGATTTGTGTATTATTATTTGTCTGTGGTGGTATGGTGGTGTACTGTGTTCTACGTTATGCTGTGATGTTATGTGATGTGTTGTGCTGTGCTGTTATGTAATGTGATGTGATTTGTGTATTATTATTTGTCTGTGGTGGTATGGTGGTGTACTGTGTTCTACGTTATGCTGTGATGTTATGTGATGTGTTGTGCTGTGCTGTTATGTAATGTGATGTGATTTGTGTATTATTATTTGTCTGTGGTGGTATGGTGGTGTACTGTGTTCTACGTTATGCTGTGATGTTATGTGATGTGTTGTGCTGTGCTGTTATGTAATGTGATGTGATTTGTGTATTATTATTTGTCTGTGGTGGTATGGTGGTGTACTGTGTTCTACGTTATGCTGTGATGTTATGTGATGTGTTGTGCTGTGCTGTTATGTAATGTGATGTGATTTGTGTATTATTATTTGTCTGTGGTGGTATGGTGGTGTACTGTGTTCTACGTTATGCTGTGATGTGATGTGTTGTGTTGTTATGTGTTGTTATGTAATGTGATGTGCTGTGCTCTGCTTTTATGTGATGTGTTGTGCTGTGCTGTTATGTAATGTGATGTGATTTGTGTATTATTATTTGTCTGTGGGGTATGGTGGTGTTCTGTGTTCTACATTATGGTGTGCTGTGATGTGTTGTGTTGTTATGTGTTGTTATGTAATGTGATGTGCTGTGCTCTGCTTGTATGTGATGTGTTGTGCTGTGCTGTTATGTAATGTGATGTGATTTGTGTATTATTATTTGTCTGTGGGGTATGGTGGTGTTCTGTGTTCTACATTATGGTGTGCTGTGATGTGTTGTGTTGTTATGTGTTGTTATGTAATGTGATGTGCTGTGCTCTGCTTGTATGTGATGTGTTGTGCTGTGCTGTTATGTAATGTGATGTGATTTGTGTATTATTATTTGTCTGTGGGGTATGGTGGTGTTCTGTGTTCTACATTATGGTGTGCTGTGATGTGTTGTGTTGTTATGTGTTGTTATGTAATGTGATGTGCTGTGCTCTGCTTGTATGTGATGTGTTGTGCTGTGCTGTTATGTAATGTGATGTGATTTGTGTATTATTATTTGTCTGTGGGGTATGGTGGTGTTCTGTGTTCTACATTATGGTGTGCTGTGATGTGTTGTGTTGTTATGTGTTGTTATGTAATGTGATGTGCTGTGCTCTGCTTGTATGTGATGTGTTGTGCTGTGCTGTTATGTAATGTGATGTGATTTGGGTATTATTATTTGTCTGTGGTGTACGGTGGTGTTCTGTGTTCTACGTTATGCTGTGATGTGATGTGTTGTGATGTGCTCTGCTTTTATGTGATTTGTTGTGCTGTGCTGTTATGTGATGTGATGTAATGTGATTGCTGTTGTTGTTATTATTATATTTTTCTGTGGTGTATCGTGGTGTGCTGTATTGTTATGCTTTACTGTACTGTGCTGGGATGTGATGTATTGTGCCATGCCCTATCATGATGTGATATATTGCACTGTGCTGTTATGTGATGTGATTTGATGTTTTATTATATTTGTCTGTGGTGTGCTGTATTGTTATGTTTTACTGTACAATGCTGGGATGTGATGTATTGTGCCATGCCCTATGATGTGATATATTGCACTGTGCTGTTATGTGATGTGATGTGCTGTTTTATTATATTTGTCTGTGTATGTGGTGTATGGTGGTTATACTATACTGTACTAAGCTGGGATGCGTTGTGCTATAACATGTAACAAATTTAGGGGATTATAGGTGATTATAACATTATTTGAAGGTTACAAAAATGTTTCTTCAACCGTTGTTCTATCTTTTCTTCACCCAACATATAATGTTATTTGAAGGTTTCTAAGAATGTTAAAATGGACAGTTTTCTTGTTGTGATTCTAATGTTATTTGAAGGTTCTGTTCTACTAACTTTATTTTGACCCAAAACAATGTTTA
The DNA here is from genome assembly GCF_001515645.1 of Sinocyclocheilus grahami. Taxonomy (NCBI): domain Eukaryota; kingdom Metazoa; phylum Chordata; class Actinopteri; order Cypriniformes; family Cyprinidae; genus Sinocyclocheilus; species Sinocyclocheilus grahami. Next base: position 697,258 of record NW_015505469.1, on the reverse strand, counting down.
TTTGTAAGATTCTAAGAATGTTGTCTCTCAGTGTTGAAAAATGAGAATGTTCAAGTACAAATAACAACTTGAGTACATTCTGAGAATGTCATTCTAAGAATGTTTTCATTCATCATTATGAGAATGCATATCAAATATTAATAATGTTATAAGAACATTCCATATACATTACTATAAGAATAACCTCTAAAAAACTATAGTTGTAAGAATGTTCCCTGTTAGCTGTGATTTGTGTCCCTGTGATATGAGGTGTTGCACTATGTTGTCGTGCTGTTATGTGATGTGATGTATTGTGCTGTTGTGATGTGATGTGTTTTATTATATTTATCTGTGATGTATGGGGGTGTTGTGTGCTGTATGTTATGCTGGTATGCTGTGTTATGCTTTGTTGCCCTATGTTGTCATGTGCTGATATGTGCTGTGCTGCCTTGCATTGTGATGTGCTGTGATGAGTTGTGCAGTGCTTTTGTTACCCTGTGATGTGATGTATTGTACTGTATTGCCCAGTATCGTATTGTGATGTGATGTGGTGTGTGCTTTTAGTTCATCATTCATCCTGAATTTCTGCTTCTGACCACAATTCATTCCTTACATAAACACATATCATTCACGTTCTATGAGCAGCTGAAATCTTCTAATCCAGTATATCTTTTCCAGATTCCAGGTTAAAAAAAACATATCAGAACACATTTAAGATTGCGAATGCATTTTTATAAACAAATATTTTGCTATAAATTTGCTGTGCTGTTGCCAACACGCTATGCTATAAATCATTTTTGTTTGTATGTATTCTTGGCATTCTCTGAAGTACTTGTTAAATATAATAATCACTCGTTACATATATTTCAGAGTACCACGGTATTATTATCTCAAACCATTACTGTAATGCAATAGTAGCCTGCTTTTTTGTATGGGTGCAAGCTTGATGTTTAGTTAGTACTCCGCAGATAACATTTAAATAAACAGTGTGTAATATCATTGCATGTTTCAGCATCAGTGTGTGTTCCCACGGCTGCGGTGATGTGTTAAATGAGCTGAGTTGTGTAACTGTGTGTGTAGGTCCAGGGGCATCTCTAACAGCGCTCCCGAGCTCTTTCTGGACACACCTCATTGCTTTACTGGTTCCCAGTCGGCATGATTTGCCTCATATTCCTCTTATGAAATGTTTAAAACCACATACACACCCACACGTAACCTGCAGCTTTTTAAGACACTCACCATATTTAAGCTTTTTTCTCATTCAGTATAAACAAGTCTGCTACCACCATGCCTTTTACTGTACAATGCTGGGATGTGATGTATTGTGCCATGCCCTATGATGTGATATATTGCACTGTGCTGTTATGTGATGTGATGTGCTGTTTTATTATATTTGTCTGTGTATGTGGTGTATGGTGGTTATACTATACTGTACTAAGCTGGGATGCGTTGTGCTATAACATGTAACAAATTTAGGGGATTATAGGTGATTATAACATTATTTGAAGGTTACAAAAATGTTTCTTCAACCGTTGTTCTATCTTTTCTTCACCCAACATATAATGTTATTTGAAGGTTTCTAAGAATGTTAAAATGGACAGTTTTCTTGTTGTGATTCTAATGTTATTTGAAGGTTCTGTTCTACTAACTTTATTTTGACCCAAAACAATGTTTATTTGTAAGATTCTAAGAATGTTGTCTCTCAGTGTTGAAAAATGAGAATGTTCAAGTACAAATAACAACTTGAGTACATTCTGAGAATGTCATTCTAAGAATGTTTTCATTCATCATTATGAGAATGCATATCAAATATTAATAATGTTATAAGAACATTCCATATACATTACTATAAGAATAACCTCTAAAAAACTATAGTTGTAAGAATGTTCCCTGTTAGCTGTGATTTGTGTCCCTGTGATATGAGGTGTTGCACTATGTTGTCGTGCTGTTATGTGATGTGATGTATTGTGCTGTTGTGATGTGATGTGTTTTATTATATTTATCTGTGATGTATGGGGGTGTTGTGTGCTGTATGTTATGCTGGTATGCTGTGTTATGCTTTGTTGCCCTATGTTGTCATGTGCTGATATGTGCTGTGCTGCCTTGCATTGTGATGTGCTGTGATGAGTTGTGCAGTGCTTTTGTTACCCTGTGATGTGATGTATTGTACTGTATTGCCCAGTATCGTATTGTGATGTGATGTGGTGTGTGCTTTTAGTTCATCATTCATCCTGAATTTCTGCTTCTGACCACAATTCATTCCTTACATAAACACATATCATTCACGTTCTATGAGCAGCTGAAATCTTCTAATCCAGTATATCTTTTCCAGATTCCAGGTTAAAAAAAACATATCAGAACACATTTAAGATTGCGAATGCATTTTTATAAACAAATATTTTGCTATAAATTTGCTGTGCTGTTGCCAACACGCTATGCTATAAATCATTTTTGTTTGTATGTATTCTTGGCATTCTCTGAAGTACTTGTTAAATATAATAATCACTCGTTACATATATTTCAGAGTACCACGGTATTATTATCTCAAACCATTACTGTAATGCAATAGTAGCCTGCTTTTTTGTATGGGTGCAAGCTTGATGTTTGTGTAACTGTGTGTGTAGGTCCAGGGGCATCTCTAACAGCGCTCCCGAGCTCTTTCTGGACACACCTCATTGCTTTACTGGTTCCCAGTCGGCATGATTTGCCTCATATTCCTCTTATGAAATGTTTAAAACCACATACACACCCACACGTAACCTGCAGCTTTTTAAGACACTCACCATATTTAAGCTTTTTTCTCATTCAGTATAAACAAGTCTGCTACCACCATGCCTGGCGACCGGCGCTAGCAAGGTGGAACCATGTCACTATGATACTCGGGGGACCAAACAGATGGTAAAAACACACAAACACACACTTTACTGGACATAGGAGCCCTCACACAGGCAAACATATTGTTCTTCAATGCATAGGAGAGGGACAATACTAAACCGAACAGAATGTGTCAGTCGTGTAAGCACACTGCCCCTCCCCCCCGTCTGAAAACAATACAGATTGTTCTAGATGTTGATTAATGGCACAGATATAAAATGTAAATGTTTGCACTATTGTATGTGTATGGGTCAGACACCTTAAAGGCAGCATGGTGCTGAGCAGGAGGGACAAGGATCAGCCAGGGGACAGCAAATATATTCAGATTATACTGCTGCTCAGGACGCATCCCAAAATCTCCCTGTTTGATTTTAGCTCATTTATCATTATTCTCTTTGGCAAGCACAATGTCATCCGCTCCCAGAAGAATTATAGGATTGCACTGCAGAAGACAAACAATTTACTGGCACTTTGCCTCACTGAACAGCACTGTCTGCCTGCCAGCTCCCATCCATTTCACTGTTCGCACCATACGTCACAGCACAATACACACACACATACACTGTTTGAATGGGCACCAACAAACTTGACGCACACTGAAACGAACAAGCATCTCGTACGCAGACGCATATATGTGTACACAGCACAGACTTGACTCAACATATGATTCAAGCAAAGCATTTGTAACAAACAGCATCTGTAATCACGTGCAGCAGTTCCTGCTAACATGCTAAAGGTCATGCTTTTCACTTTCTTTCAAAGATGAATATTCGGTTTGGTTTTTCACATTGAAATGTTTGCGTGCGATGCTCAAATTTCTCATATTGCAGTTTAATATAGACCTCATGTAGCTCCGCCCCTTCCAGCACTGCGTTTGTGTTCTTCCGTCTTTCGTTGTATTTCCACAGCGTGAAGTTCAAGTCTTCCGAATTTATGAATGAACCACTCGTTTAAAATTTTCCCAGGCTACTCACGTTTGTTATGACATCCTCTTCGAACATTATAATGCACGTGGGAACTTTCGTTACAAGAAGTAAATTCACTTCACCAGCTGGTGTAGAATTAGGCCTACTGCACAAATAGAGTTCAAAGACAAAATTCTTTAAAAGAAACATAGAAACCATCACAGAAATTAAAATGGTTTCCACTACAAATAACATTACAAACATTACAAAACATCAACTTTTAACCATTAAAACCATTAAAAAATGCGTTTTGGGACATGTTCCATTAGGATTGATTGGTTTTAACAAGTCACCAACAGAAGGTGACCAATTACCAGTAGAGACAAACAGGGTCCATTACAGTTTATATTAAAACCAATACAATTCCCATTATAACCAGTAAAACCATTACAAATTCTGTGATGGTTTCTATTGTGTTTTTTTTTTTTTTTTCAGCAGGAATCGCTCTATAATTTTCATTTGGTAAGGGTAGAAATTATAATTCACCCCTTTGGATGTGGGAAATATGGAATTTCAAGGAAAACAGAAAGTGTGCAGATGGGAGAAAGAGAAAAGGAAAGAAACACAAACGATGGGCTTGGCAGCATTTTCTACTGAAAACTCCCTGTTGGTTTCTGCCACAAATGAGCTGTGAGGAGCTGCCGCAGGCCTCAGCCGAACGAGTGGAGCGGTAGCAGAGGACAGGAAGGAGGGAGGGGGTGGTGGCTGGAAGCAGGATTTGGGATGCACCTAAGGTCTATACAGAGACAACTACAAGTCAGACATTCATAGGTTGACTGACCTGAAAAATGCTACCGCTATCAGAAAATCACTGTGTGATTTGAATTTGGTAATGCTAGACATGTAGATATTATAGTGAAATTACATGGAAAATATGGAATTTCAAGGAAAACAGAAAGTGTGTCGATGAGAAAGTGCCGCGAGAAATGAAAGAAACACGAATGGTGGGCTTGGCAGCATTTTCTGCTGCAAACTCCCTGTTGGTTTTTGCCGCAAATGAGCTGTGAGGAGCTGCCGCGGACCGAACGAGTGGAACGGTAGCAGAGAACAGGAAGGAGGGATGGGGTTGGGTCGTCCCCCCACCCCCCCAGTGTCCCATGCTCGCTCTGTCCGCCTCAGCCACTGCATTCTCCAGACATTTACATTATTCAAAGATAAATGCATTGTCAATTCTGTGTCTCCACACACTAGATATGTGCGCTGCTCCACTCCCAGTACTGCCAAGGGTCTCTCACCCCTGCTGCCCACAAGACATGCTACAAATGAAATCAAATGGATACTGCTAGAGTGTAGAATAATTTAACCTCACAAGTGTGTGTGCGTGTGTGCGGTTGCACTATGATTAAAATACAACGTACCAAAGCTCTGTGAATTTATCACTACAATGTCACTTAGAGTTTTTGCCCTAGATTGTGTAAGAAATGGGCAGTGATTTTAGACTTGTGCTTCGATATATCTCCATGTCATTTCTTGTCATGTGTAAGCTAGGTTGTCCCTGTGAGAGAATGTGATATTGATTAAGTGCATTACTATGTTCTTGCCACTAACAGATAATAACCTGTTCGGTTCGCCCTCCTTGTGCATACATTATGCATCAGCGAATTTGTATGGTGACGTATGGTCATCCTTGCTACAGTCTGCACAAACACAATGATCACTCTCTTTTCCATGAAGATAAACTCCCTGTTTTTCAATATTATGACATATCGCCCTAAGTCTCCATTATCATCAAGTACTGTGTGTGTGTGTGCGTGTGTGTGAGAGAGAGAGAAATATGTATCCAGTGAGCCTTTGTATATGGGTCTGCAGAGAATCAGATTTCCTAATGAAGGCAATCTCAGAACACTCCTGAGATTCCCTGCAAACGACATGGGCTTTCATCAGCCATTTTGTGTGATCATAACATGGACCATAATGGACCCAGTCTGCCCACCACTAATTACCCATCTGGCTCACACCGAGCTCCCCTTACTCAACCCAGAGGACTCCTGCCTGAGCAAGAGCTCTATGGAAAGGGACCAAGAGATACAGGAAAGTATTATTGTAAATAAGTGTTGTACATACTTTCACAAACACTCTTGCATGTATTTATATAATTATTATTTTTAAAATAATAAATAAATTATATAAAATTATTTTTTGAAAATGAATAATAATAATCAAAATAATAAATAATAATAATTATAATAATTATAATTATAATAATAATTATTATTATTATTATTTAGCACTTTTCATACATGTAATGCAACTCAAAGTGTTTCACAAGCATAAAACAAATATTAAGAATAAAATATTAATATAAGATAATCAAAACTCTAAATGATTTACTAGTATAAACAAATATGAACAAAATGTAGAAGAATCAAAAATAAAATAAAGCAAAACGTATACACAAATAACAACAAGTATAAACAACTGTGTAAAAAAAAATTACACACTATTATACTCACAAGCAACTTTAAAGAGATATGTCTTAACCCGCCTTTAAAAAATATAAATACTGGTGGAATCTCTCACTTCATTTGGTGGACAGTTCCACATTATTTTGGAGCATGGTGGCTAAAAGAGGTACCAATTAACTGGTTTCTTCAGGTCAAAATATATTTTCTGATTTATTTATTTAATGACTAAATCAACCTCAATAACTTTACAAACAAATGAAATGTTATGCCCTAAATTAGGTAGAAAGTAGCTGTTTCAGGTAACAATTGCAGGTTTCCACAACCCAGTCTCATAGGAAAATAAAACTATTTTACTAGGTAGCAATTTTTATTACATTTTCGTATTCCATTTTGAATTTTTACAATGTAAATCATGTTAAAACATACCATTTCTACCATTAAGGACCACCCCTAAACATTACCAACGTTATCGGCATAAGTAGATTGTACGAAAACATACGAATGAGATTGTACTAATTCACATGAATGGCCACCAATTTGCCAAATGTAAAGTAGTTATGATTTGCAATGAGCCTGTGTTGTTGACCACTTTTTACAGTGCATCAGCATTACAGATTGCTTTCCATCCAACCCAATCTCACTTTAAATGATAATTGAGTTCATATGATTTAGCAACCAATTCACAAAAAAAAAAAAATTAGTTACGAATTGCCATGAGATTGTGTTGTTTTCATCTCAGATACCTGATACTTCTGTTCATTTGCCCTTTTCAAATGCATAACATCATATAGCAAATATCAACACATTTCCAAAGCAGACATATGAAGTGGATGCACAACTGACAGATTCCATCAGAAATAATCTCAGGTTTCATTTTCATAAAGAATCTATGACTGCAGGGCTTATTATGTGTTACTGCAGCTTGTATCAGTCTGCAACCTGATCGGCTCTCTCGCTCTGAGATAGATCATAAAAGTGGCTGATGTAATGCAGCGGAGTGGAGCGTGGAACTGTGCATGGATAGAACAAGATGTGTGCTCCGTAGTCTCCTGTGGAAGTGAGTATGATAAAGATCTTTTCTGTGCTCAGGTAAGCACTCAGAATGGATCTCACATAGGTGTCTCCCGCTCTTGATAAGATGTTTAATTATCCATTTTTAAGCTTCCTTTTTAAATAGAAAGACTGTGACGTTTAAAACCCAAACCCATGAACAAAGCTGTCCGCCAGCCATTTTTCATATTTAATAGTGGGAGGCCATTTTACAGAAATAACGTGTCTGGGATTACAAATGAAAAGTAGAGAGATTCATTCTTTATCATGCAGACAGATTAAATTCCAAACCCTGTTACTGTAATAGGTGCACTTGTAACTCCACATAAATTAGAGCATTAATTCAATCAGTCTCTGTTTTAAACAAAATAACACATTGCTCAGAATCCAGAGGTGTAATTTATAGCGAAGCCAGGTTCATTTTAAAAAACAATCCATTTCTCTGCACGTCTGAGGGCTAATACGATGATGTTCTGTGGAACTCAGAGTGCCTGAATCTCTCATCGCAGAGCCAAATAAAAGATAAATGAAGATGTGTTTTATTCCGTCATAATTTCCCACTGAGAATGCCATAAAGGATGACATCCATATGGATTGAGGGTGGGGGTGGGGTGGGGTGTTTTTATGTGGAGTGGTATAGTGCTCCTGTAATTTATGGCATCTTTCCTGTGTGATCAGTTTGTCTGTCAGGTTGGTGGAGGAGAAAGGAAGGACCGGCGAGAGAGAGAGAGAGAGAGAGCATTATGCTGGGTTAAATATCCTAATGATCAAAATAAATCAAAATCATCAACTGCTGGTCAGTCAAATATACAGTATGCTGAAAATCTTGCACATCTGGAAGAAAGATCAAATAAAATTACTGTGATGCCACATACAACATATACAAGAATTGCATTAAATATATAATACAATATATATAATTTGTGTTTGCCTGTGTTTGTGCATGCAAACTTATAACTAGTATCTATTAGTCTTCATTATTTTCAGGTTTATGACAACTGTAGCATGATGCTGCGCCCCAAATAGAGGCCATAATATAATGTGATGATGTATGGAGACCTGCTAACATTAACACGAGCCACACCACTCTTTTTCACACTATCGTTTTCTCAGTCTAAAAAGAGAGAAATTGGTGGAAGGGCATTGCTCTACAACTAAACTTCAGAAATTTGCTTTTTCAGCAATGATACAGACATGTTTGACCTTTTATGCAGACTTTTAGGAAGAGCAAATATACCGTTTCCTGGAAAAGAACCAACTATACATGAGTCAAGCTCTGCTGTTTAATCGGTCATACAGACTGCTCTCAGAGTAGTATGTTTTGGCTGACAAGATTATGTCATGTCAAACTTAGGGCACAGAAGGGATATAGAAGGATTTGATGCTCAGTAATGACAGTTCTTGAATTGTTTGTATTGAATTGATCTTGGTACAGAACCAAGTCCCCCTTATCTTAATTGTTTTACTTCACACCCAACATAAAATGTAATCAAATTTTTATTTGAAAGAAGACCTGACTTGTCATTTGTTAACATTTCCTGTAAGAATATTTCAGTCTTTCCATCTAGAATACAAAAGTGTTGCGGTCCTGAATATAAGTCGCTGCATTTGCTCTGTAAAAAATCACTGCTGATAATATTATCAGTCTGGACACCTAACATGGATTACATAATGAACTGACACACAGAGATGCTTACTAGGTTCAAGTGTTCAAACTTCAAGTTTTTGGCATGTTAGGCATGTTGTGGTTAACCTGGTCATAGTAATCCAACACCTTGGTAGAAATTAGTGCTGTCAAACGATTAATCGCATTCAAAATAAAAGTTTCTGTTTACATATGTATGTGCGCCATCTATATTTATTATAAATGCACACACGTGCATGTATATATTTCAGAATTGTTTTTGTTTATATATTAAATATATGTATTTATATATTTATAAATTATATGAATATAAATATAGACATGTATATACATGTAAATATTTTCAAAACATACTGTATGTGCATGTATTTATATATGCATAATAAATATACACAGTACACACACATATATTATGCAAACAAAAACTTTTATTTTGTATGCGATTAATTGCGATTAATCATTTGACAGCACTAGTAGAAATACTATTTTCTATTATTAGTTCATGATTTCAATATAAAATGTATGTGTACAGTGAACTGTTATAAAAATTGAGTAACACTGAACTCTTGAGATCAAAATAATCTAATCACAGGCCAGATTAACGTACAGATTAATATGGATGTTCTCCAGATTCTCTCTAACAAACACTGAGAAGTGTATTGTTGTGATTAAAAATGTCTTGACAGCGAGAGCAGTGTGGTGACATAGCAGAGGGGCGAACTGGCAGTGCCAGGACTTCCTTCTTTCTCTTCTTCTGCTTCATCCGCTTGCTCTGGAACCAGATCTTCACCTGGGTCCTGCTCAGGTGCACAGCGCGATCTATTTCGGGTTTCTTGATTTGCACAGGTACTTGTTGAAGTGAAACTCCGCCTTTGTCCAAATACCCACACTTGCAGTCTTGGCCACTTGAGAGAGCGTGCACGCGACAGGAAGTAAGTGTGCAAGTCTGTCCCATGTCTTCAAAATGCCAAAGTGCAGTTCCCTTAATGGATACTAAATCCACACTATCTCGAATACCGCTCCGGAGCGCTATTCAAGGCTAAGTGTATCCCATCATGCATCATGTTCTGGAAATAAATCGTGAGACTTTTTGCCGAGATCTCGCGAGAGGTCACGGAAACCTTTCCAATGTAAGTTAAATATTAATATAATAATTACATATTACAAATAATTTGGTAGAAAAAACGTGTTTTTACTTTTATTGGTGCAAAGATGAGTTGTGGTGATATTTATTTTGTACAACATTTGCAACTGCTTTTTATCACTTAATTAGAAGCACCACAAATTAAAATTATGTCATGTTATAGGGACTAATGAACAGACATTTAGAAGTTGATTTTAAAATGCAAAGTATTTCAAATTAAAATTAAAATAAAGCTGTGTAAACACTTGCATTTTTACAACACTATAAGTGTGTCCCATCAGGGAATGAAAAGTTCGACACACACTTGTGGTCTTCATCCTCACTTGAACACTTCGGCCAAATACAGGACATACGTCATTTAAGTAATCAAGTGGTCAAGTGCAAAGACTGCAAGTGTGGGTATTTGGACAAAGCCTCCTTCTCCAATCCAGTGAGTTGTTTGGTGAAGGTGAAATTAGTGCATGCAGCAGGGTTGGTCGCTCAGTTGCACGTTGCCTGCAAAAAGTATAGACAATGTTATAAAAAAAATATCGGAACATTGTTTGTTGTAGGTAGGCAATACCACATTTTAAAACGAACAAACGTCATCCCAACATGCTGTTTTGGCATATTCATCCAATTGAATCGAGTCTCCTGTTTGCTCTGACGGCTAAACTGCTCTTATATCGCAACCTACCTGAGAAAAACATTGGAAGCTGCCACGACTGCAAGTGTGGGTATTTGGACAAAGCCTCCTTCTCCAATCCAGTGAGTTGTTTGGTGAAGGTGAAATTAGTGCATGCAGCAGTGTTGGTCGCTCAGTTGCACGTTGCCTGCAAAAAGTATAGACAATGTTATAAAAAAAATTATCGGAACATTGTTTGTTGTAGGTAGGCAATACCACATTTTAAAACGAACAAACGTCATCCCAACATGCTGTTTTGGCATATTCATCCAATTGAACCGAGTCTCCTGTTTGCTCTGACGGCTAAACTGCTCTTATATCGCAACCTACCTGAGAAAAACATTGGAAGCTGCCACCCTAATAAGCATGCGTTGTTTTATCTAATTGGCTAAACTTGTAGGCTATTTCTCCCGAGTTATTGTTGGAGCAGTGCTCGTTGAGATGAGTAGGCTATAGGTTTCCATGCAGCATGCATAAACTACATTTGAACCAAGTGGCAGTGCAATGAAACCTTACCAGATTTTTTTTTACATTCTCATTGATACAAATTCTAAAATATCATTTAAAAACTAAAAATACAAATAAATGTATGATGATCAAAGAAAACGCTTGCTGATGTCAGAACGTATCATTTCACTATTAGAAATAAGATGGAAGAAATGTTTTCCTTTACGATGAACAAAACAGCATATATAGCCACAGGAAACAAATGTTACATTTGATAACAAGAGGCCTTTATTTTCCTGTTTAAACACACTTTCTTCCAGTGCACAAATCTTAAGAAAATTTGTGTTTAGTCCCCCCCCCCCCCCCCACACATATTTCCTCCACCCCCCGCTTGAACCC
>NW_015505469.1:670883-685055 GCF_001515645.1 Sinocyclocheilus grahami | reverse complement strand
AAATTTTGTTTTTCCCCCCCCCCCCCCCCCCCCCATAGAATCTATGTCCTTACCCTCAGTGGTTAAACCCTTTGCAGCTCTATGCTGCTATGTCTTTCCAGCTTTGAGTTCTCTCTCTTCCATGCCATGATTGCATGCAGAGTGTGTTGTCACAGTCTCTCTCTCTCAGGAAAAAGTTTGGCCTCTTGCAGTTTGAAATGTGTTTCCACAGTTGAGAAAGCAAAAAGCTTTGTTCATAAGGAGCTGGAATCAGTAGCGAGACTGAAAGCGACGAGTTTTTGATTAATGAGCTTTGAAATGCCTCGCTAGGGGGAAGCCGGGAAAGAGCCTATTCTGTTAGAGACGGCTTGCCAGTGCTTACAAAGGCAGTGACGCTTTAGGCTATTCATTACCACATTATAAGGTGCATTTTAAAATACATAGACCTATATGTAGTAATGCTTGCGCAATGGTGCAGGTTAATGTTCAAACTGTTTATAAGACAAAACACTTGCTTTGGGCCTTATGATGTATCACAATTTCTACTGAGCTCCCAGTCTTTAAAAACATTAAAAAGTATTAGCAATACTTTAATCTTGGGATAGTTACAGCACTTGGGCACACCAACGAGAATAGCCTATAACTTTATCTAGATTTGCACATTGCACCACCTTAACATAGAAAGGCATCACATTTACATTAAGTAAATTTAATAAGTACCATAACCAGCGGGAAATTTGTGAAATCTCAATTTCCTAAATCATAATTAACCCTCCGCTAATCTCTTTCAGGTAATATGGTTATGCAGTTCTCTTCAATTTTAAATGAGCAAATTTAAAATAAATGCAATGGTGAGGTTTGCTATTGTGTTTTGTGAACAGCCGTGATACGGGTGCGCGCACATTCAGGGTGAGAGCGAAGGTGCCTCCTTTGTTTACTATCCTTACGTTTCCAAAATGGCGTCTCCGCCTTGAGAACTGAGCAAAATCCAAGTTTGAAATTCATTCATATCCACACACAATATGAAAATGTTCAAATATACTAAAAATATACTAAGCATGAAAATGAAAATACATTAATATTGATGTAGCATTTGCAATTTCATTTGTTTAGCTTAAGCACTTTATTTACAAAATGTGTAACACAATAAAATATAACATTTCCATATCGTTACTATTTCATCATTTTATGCATGGACAGTGCAACTTACAAAATAACATTTATAATGAACGTGAGGATGTGTCGTTACGTGCTGGTGTTTTTAAGCAACACGATGATATTAAGCCATGGCATAATCAGAGATTGCCAAATTTCCAATTACTGGGTGTAATAATAATAATTACAATTTCGAGATTTTTGTTAATTCTTCATTTCATAATATTTTATTACCAAATGAAGAAATAAATACACCAGTCCTACATTATCACCTTGTTTTCACCAGTTCAACGAAATGTCGGCTTCTGCTCAAAATAAATTCTACAGTTGTTCTATAAATAATATACATGAGAAGATAAATAATGTGCGTTAAAAACGATAAATAATAAATATAATACTCAGTCAAGATAAATGTTTGTCGTACAATCTTGGAGGAAACAATAAATAATGGTATTTTAATGGATAAAATGAAGAACCCATGAGGAACAGACGACTTAAAGACGCAATGGGTTTTTTTCTCTACAAATCCCATCTCTATAAAGACGGATGCTATACTGTCAAATCTACAGAACTTACCTTCAAGTAATACGTTATGGAAATTGCCTTCATTTTGCAAATACAGTCCTTCCGAGAACCAAACAACTGACAACCGTGTGTATCTTCAACAGTCAAGAGAAATGTACCTCAGCTATTATTAAAAATAATTACAATCGTAGCAGTAATAGTAATATCAATCATAATAATACAGGATAATACGTTATGTTTCTCTCGGAGTGTAGTTTTATAAATTAGTTTAACTAGTGAGGTAATACAAAAGCGAAGTTTCGCTTAAACACACTGATGGGATCCTTACAGATGCGTGAGTTTGGGTGCATCCTGCAGCCTTCCCTGAGACGCGTGGTGAGAGCTGAGGTCTGTGTATGTGGGGTGGGGGTCACACGGTCCGTGGTGGTGGTTACCCGGAATCTGAGCGGCACAGCTGTAGTCCACACTAGCGGATGAGGGATGGGGAAGATGACCGAGGTTGAACATTGGACCCGAAGCTGGCATTGAATCAACGAAGTTTCCCCCGACGTAAACAGGGCTACTTTGTAAATTGGCATTCGCAAAGCTCCCGTTCCCCTGCATGCTGTGGTGGTCGTACTCTGTTCCTGGGTATCTTTTCTGTTGCGGTATGCAGCCGCCCAGTGGCGCCGTGTAGGCTGCCAAGCCGTACATATTCTGTTGCGGTTTGGCGAATGACGGAGGAGATGGCGCATCATAGTTTAGGCTGTTTATGTTTGGAAGCTGACCAGAATATCCAATGTGATTCGAGCCACTTAACGGCGGGCTTCTGTCCGGTGAGTGTCCTAAGGGAGAGTGCATTATGCCTTTAGCTTTCTGATCTTTTTTGTACTTCATCCTCCTGTTTTGAAACCAGATCTTTATTTGGCGCTCGGTGAGGTTGAGCAGATTAGCCATTTCCACTCTTCTGGGGCGACACAGGTAGCGATTAAAATGAAACTCCTTCTCCAGTTCAACTAGCTGGGCGCTGGTGTAGGCAGTGCGCACTCGTTTCGAGGCAGGGCCAGGTGGACTCTTGTCATCGCAGGTTTCTCCTGAACACAGAGAACAACGCAATGGATTAATTGTTATACAGCCTATTACATCACTTAAAGGCCAAAGAGAGACGGCCTACTGTAAACAAAAGAAACTAGGTCATAATCATAGGAGCTCTCTCCAGTCATAGAGAAAAGCATTGCACACACACAGTCCATACCTGCAGCTGGGCAGTTGGTGCTTTTCTGCTTTGCGTTTTGGCGGCTCTCTTTCATCCAAGGGAAGATTTGCTTGGTTATGACTGGGGTGGCAGTACTGGAGCCAGTGGTGCTGGGAGATTTCTTTTTTTGTGTGGAGATGCTGTTAGGGCTGGGTGAGCTGGCCGCTAAAGGAGCAGCCTGCTGCTGCTCACTGATACTCTCTGTTTGGCTGTTGCCCTGGCTGGCACTTGGTCGCATACAACTGCCATTGATGTCTCCATTTTTATGTGCTGATGGCCGGACTGACGTGGTTTGGATGGTACAGATTGGATTTTGATAGTCATTCTCTATGCTGGAGGATGTGAAGCCCTGGTGTGTAGGACCGTATGTATAGGAGTCAGATTTAGGGTATGAATATCCTCCGAAAAGTCCAGCATTCTCATAATAAGTGGCTTTCTGCATTGCGAAGGTTCAAACTAAGAGAGCCTGTGAACCCCTGTCCAATTGCATGGACTTGTCAATCACGTGATTGGAGCTTCCCACAGATTTTCTGTCCTTTGACCTGTTGAGAAAGAAAATTAATCAGTTGTAGCAAAGAGTTTTGGATTAAACTTTAAACAATCATAGAAGTGAGGTACTACAGTGATATGCTGTGGTACTCAGTAAAAAAACTCCATATTTGTATATACAGAACTATACTTCCTCGTTCTAAACATATAACACTGCAACTGAGAAACAGCCCATAGCATTTTCAATATTTAAATATGAGATGGAAATAGAATTTTACCCAACTCTATAGTTTCTGGTGTCAGCTGTATTTCATTTCTCCTCTTAACTTTGTGGATTTCATTAATTTTCCTTTACCTGTTGTTGTTGTTTTCTTAATGCACTATGGTAAAGATGGCAGGACAAATAGTATTCAAAATATAGTATTCAGTGTATGTTGCTCCCTTAACTGAACTATTTGACTGTAGTTTTCTTTTGTCATCTTGTTTAAGTGCCTTCAGTCAAAATGTTTTATTGCTCTACAGAACATGTGGTCTCCTGCCTCTCAAATCAGGTTGAAATGTTTTAGAATATTTAAAACACTTAAAAACGTCACCATTCACCATATCATAGCAGTAATAGTTCTTATGTTGTGAACTACCATCTTTCACCTATGGCCTTTCTCCCTGTTTTTTTTTTTTTGTAAGCCAACCCCCTTCAGCGTTTCACTTTCAGAACTTCGGCATGAATGCAACAAGGCGGTTAAAGTTTAACTTGTGCTAAAAGTACCCCATTGAGTGAAACTATAAGGCAGCAGAAGGAGAATCAGCATTTCTCTGCAAACAATATCCCATTCTTTCCCGACTCTTTGAGACTTTAAGCGTAATTGAAGCAAAAACAAAATGTCATAATAAAATAAATAAATAAATATATATATATATACACTGTATATACACGTGTGTGTGAATAAATCTCCCAGTTGTAACATAACTAAAAATATATAAGATCGGCGGTTGTTTGTCTAAAACCTGAAATTGTGCATCTTTCACGTAGTTTGAGATTACGTAAAGATTCGGCGTCATAGCATCGGTTTACGTTAATGAAATTCATCAAAATTCGTGAATTCGGATATAACTGGTGGCTGGGCTAGATGCACTCTATTTCTTGGATTTGTGAACATTAAACGAAAATGCAATCTTTAGCCTATATGAAAATAAATCACAGTCCGAGATATAAATTATAGGGACGCAAATTAGTGTCAGTAATATCACCCTTTCGCACTTAACACATATACACAGTGTATACTTTTTATTAGCTTGTTAGGTTTTACTTTTGATTGCTTTTGGAACACTCTGTAATACCGGGACTCAATCGATTCCTAAATTCCTAGTTGCTATTATTATACGGCATCGTGGGTACGGAGTTAGTCTTGTTATTCCCACCAAAGGCCGATGTGAGTTGAAAGAGGTGGATCACCCAAGTATGCGCATAAGATTTGGTTCGTATGTGGTAGCAAAGTCTGCTAGCAACAAACTGAGATCCAAATCTGCAATACACCACAAAGACACAACAGACTTTCTTTCTTTCTTTTTTCTTTCTTTCTGTCTGTCTGTCTGTCTGTATGTATAACTTGGTCGTCTTCTTCCTAGTCTTATTCTAAAGATAGGCTTTCACCCAAGTGACTGTAGCTCGTGCTCAATACAGTAGTTATTAGACGGCCTGAAGCTCCGCTCGATACATATCAATGCACCTGTCATTGTGGAGGCCGACCAAATTTATGACTGGCCATACTACAGCCGTAAATGCCTCACAGAGGGGTGAGAAGAAAAGCACTCCTCAAGACTTGGTACCGTCAGAGGGGTAAAACTCTAAGCGTAGGAGGATGGCTGGGGGCAAGAATGTCCCGCTAAAGCCAGAGCCTATACAGCCCGCCAGTATAAATCCGGCTACTGCAGTAATTCACACACTCTTGTCTTGAACGTTCTTTAACTATTTGTAATGGAACACACTTTTGCCCAACTTCGCGGATAGCTGTGGATTTTATTATAACTCTAAATTAAGAAGAAAGTGCGGATGGGAATATTTGTTCTTGTTTTTTCCTTGCTTGTTTGTTTTATTTTTTGAATGCATTATATATCGACGAGATAAAATTATTTTGCATTTTATACTTTGCTTTAAGTGTAAATGTTTTGTTTATTGTGTACAATATATTGTGTACCTAAAAATGCATTGGTAAAAGCACGCAAATAATTGTTGTTCAAGTTAATTTGTTAATTTGTTGTTTAAGCTCAGAGCATCAAAATATTTTTTTTGTATTTACACAAAAACCATGTATTCCTTTTTCTGGCCTATTATTGTCTATGTTGTAAAACTGTGAAATAAGAGTAACCGCAGGTTATAACGCTACTATTATTTAATTTCAGTGTAAACTAAAATATTAAGACATATCTTACCGCAGTCTGTGGTTTTCTCTCCTCTGTTTCTCCTCAAGCGTTCTTCATAATTTAGACGTCGACCTGAAGAATAAAAAATATTTTTAATCTCAGTTGTTGATCGGATTTTTCTTCCAGCTCCCAGTTATATTTAGGATTCTGTAAGTTGCCTCTGAGTATATGGTCAACACCTTACAGCATTCACATTTTGCATGCGAATTCACGGCCATCTGCGTTGACTGTTTTTAAAACCACAAATGTATAACATTTTTACATAATTTCCCATTTTTTTAATGAACGAATTTATTTCGCCCCTATAGAAAATTGGACTGGTTTTAGGAGCAGTCAAAGCTGTAGCTGAGAGAGAGAAAAAAAACTGACATAAGCGATTTTACACAAAGAGATGCTGGCCAAAATATTTAGCACTCATAAGCCTTTTGGGTGACCTTTGGCTTGCTCTCCAATAACTCACTGATTAATGAACAACGGACGGAAGGGACTTAAATCACAATGCAATCCACACCACACAACTTTTTCACCGGTGATTTTAAAACCAAGCGAGAGCCTGCAGACTAGATTTTAATCCTCATCGTACTAGACAGATGACCTGTTCTGTGCCTCTCTGAAAATCCTTTCGAAATCATGAGACGAGGACAACACCACTGAAAAAGGCTATGGGATTTAACATAGTATTAATATCATTGTTGTTTGGTGATGGAGCGCTACGTTGGCAAAAGTACCGGTAACAAGAGAATGTATGTAGCCAGTATTTTCAATTTGTGTGTCATGTTCAAAGTCTTAATGGGATAAATGTAGCGAACAGTTCAGCCGAACACTGTCTGCCTTTATTAGGCAACAGTGTTTTCGCCCACGCACTCCCACGGTAAGTTTGGTACTCGTAATAGAACAATGGGCTTTAAAAAATAATGGACTCTGGAAGTCGGTCTCTAAATATATACATGTATATCTGTTTCTGTTTTGCATGCTCAAGTCTGTCTCTTTTGTAGAAAAAAAAAGAATATATATATATATATCACTTTAGGCCCTTGTATTTTAAATTCTATGTTGGAATTAATGTGTACAAAATGCGAGGAATTGAAAACAAATACGTTTGGGTTTGAGCTTCAGCTTATTTAGCAGATATCACACAATGCAGAAGAATGCAATTACAGAACTTAATGTTTTGTGAAATATAGGCTATAAGAATTCATAATTGTATATAAATAATCAAAATACGCATAACCAAAAACCTGTTATTAATCTTAATATCATTCAATTGTAAAACGGGCTTAGAACATAAAATAAAAAAAGAAATAAAAAAGGAAATGTAATTAATTACGGGAATAGTTTAGAAATCATATTACGTCTTAAAACCTACTTATAAACCACCATTTAATCTATATTTCAAATATCTATATTGCCTTTGCATAGTATGCTTTTACTTCCTTTGAAGAAAAAATCTACTTCGTATCTTAATTTATTTTTTAATTCATTTTGACTCTTTAATTGCATGCGAAATATGATTTAATATGATTTGAACATTGATGCAATGTTATTTTTTGAGTGGTTGAATCTTACTAATTTGGACTAAATCGAAATCAGAGAGACTGAAATTATTTGAATTTATGGAAACATGTATGTTTAAAAGAATAGCCTACCCTAACCCACATATGTCATGTCTAACATCGCTTTGACTATAACACAAATTAAAGTGATTAACGATCTCACAATGTATGACACAGATGTTTTATACTGTGTATGGCCAACTCCAGAAGGGTACCAGAATATGTAAAATAAAACATCTAAAATAAACTCTAATATTCTATGACTGAAATCACCTTACATGCTAACTATGTAAACTAGTCTCAGTTTTTGTCTTCAAATAGCACTTGCTTAGTTGGTAGGCGACGACATTAATAAAGATCAGCTGCTTTGAATGGAATAAATCATATTTTTACGACGGCCTAATGTAAACCCACGCTTAAAGGTTACGTTTTGCCATGCAATTGCTTACCTGTGATGTCAATTTATTATATAGCCGTGCTTCTTTAGTCTCAATATCTCTCAGTTCGGCTGCTCGGATATATCCTTCACCCTTTGTCTATAGACAGTACTGTCTTAAAACTGATCTCGTGCTTTTCCAGGCATTTCCATATACCAATGCAGACAGTATTCCCGAAAGAATGGGAGCCACTCACTCAGCTACCAATAAAAAGCCAAGAAGGTCTTCTTATTCCAAAACCAAATATTACTAGCAATCAACTTCCCATTTGAAAAAAGTAAACGTTTTACAGAGGCAGGCTCGCCGAATGAGTCAACATTAGTAGGCTATATTTCGGAAACCTTATCATGACAAATAAAGGCGCTGCCTTAAAATACTAGCATATTTGTTCACGTGATCCGGCTCGCAGATTGTCCTAATTGAGACTGCTACTCCAACCAGCTTCACCTCACAAATACATTTTAAAAGCAAGAGCACTAACATTCCCTCCAGCCTCACATCATTGTACAATCATTTTGCACAAGAACTCGCTCCTTCCTCAGCCACTGTATCGGAGTGTATCATTAAGACAAAAGCTGCATTGCTATTTATTATGGATTTGAAACCGAGGCATAATAAAATTATAATAAAAACAAACGTTCAAATGAAGCAAAACAGAATTAAAAATAGTTCTAGCACTGCATTGTCTTTATTTGAAAGACAAATAACTGGATAATCTGTGAAACATTTGATTTTGTTTCTTCACACCCCAACGTCTCACTGAATATCTTCACCTTTTTATTCATTTTCTTTTTACATTTAACGCAGTGTAATAGGCCTGTGGATTAGACCGTTGTTGAAAGCAACATCATTATGCATTTTTAGTTTTATTTCAAATGAAGATGATCAGATATATATTTGTTCCCTTTTGCTCGCTGTTTAGAACGTAAATCCGTTTATTATAGGCTACACGAAACCACTGAAATATTGTTTGACTATTATGGTTTAGGCAATGACAGCAATGTATGACCTCTTCAACCAAAGAGATTCATCAAAATCATCCCAAATTCCATATTGTTCTTCTCAAAAAGCAAGAGTGTGTATGGATCCATATGTGAGCATGAAATGTAAAAGTGGGTACTTTCAGTGTCTAGATTTGTACTAGTTGTGCATTAAAATACATTCTATGTTTTCCAATTTTTCAGAATTAAAATTCTGTCACCCTTCACTTTTTAACCATAAGACAATTTGAGAGGTTAAATGCAAGATGATTATGTTATATACAATCTGAATCAGGATGCTTGCTCTATGGTTGTGATGTATGGATATGTAGCTGGATGGTAAGATGGAGATGAAACGGTTGGGAACGCGGCCGAGCGCAGGGTTGTCCTGAGGAGAGGATGCGAGTCGTCTCCCCTTGCAGCATATGTTCACGGGCTAATAAAAGTGAAAGATTTACAGTCCACGCCCGGCCCCCAACAGCCTCTCACCCTTTCAGGAATTACTGAGCATGATTTACAACGATGCCGATCACCGTCATCCCTCTCCAACAGTTCACAACACTTTATGGTTTTTCTTCCAGCTCCCAGTTATATTTAGGATTCTGTAAGTTGCCTCTGAGTATATGGTCAACACCTTACAGCATTCACATTTTGCATGCGAATTCACGGCCATCTGCGTTGACTGTTTTTAAAACCACAAATGTATAACATTTTTACATAATTTCCCATTTTTTTAATGAACGAATTTATTTCGCCCCTATAGAAAATTGGACTGGTTTTAGGAGCAGTCAAAGCTGTAGCTGAGAGAGAGAAAAAAAACTGACATAAGCGATTTTACACAAAGAGATGCTGGCCAAAATATTTAGCACTCATAAGCCTTTTGGGTGACCTTTGGCTTGCTCTCCAATAACTCACTGATTAATGAACAACGGACGGAAGGGACTTAAATCACAATGCAATCCACACCACACAACTTTTTCACCGGTGATTTTAAAACCAAGCGAGAGCCTGCAGACTAGATTTTAATCCTCATCGTACTAGACAGATGACCTGTTCTGTGCCTCTCTGAAAATCCTTTCGAAATCATGAGACGAGGACAACACCACTGAAAAAGGCTATGGGATTTAACATAGTATTAATATCATTGTTGTTTGGTGATGGAGCGCTACGTTGGCAAAAGTACCGGTAACAAGAGAATGTATGTAGCCAGTATTTTCAATTTGTGTGTCATGTTCAAAGTCTTAATGGGATAAATGTAGCGAACAGTTCAGCCGAACACTGTCTGCCTTTATTAGGCAACAGTGTTTTCGCCCACGCACTCCCACGGTAAGTTTGGTACTCGTAATAGAACAATGGGCTTTAAAAAATAATGGACTCTGGAAGTCGGTCTCTAAATATATACATGTATATCTGTTTCTGTTTTGCATGCTCAAGTCTGTCTCTTTTGTAGAAAAAAAAGAATATATATATATATCACTTTAGGCCCTTGTATTTTAAATTCTATGTTGGAATTAATGTGTACAAAATGCGAGGAATTGAAAACAAATACGTTTGGGTTTGAGCTTCAACTTATTTAGCAGATATCACACAATGCAGAAGAATGCAATTACAGAACTTAATGTTTTGTGAAATATAGGCTATAAGAATTCATAATTGTATATAAATAATCAAAATACGCATAACCAAAAACCTGTTATTAATCTTAATATCATGCAATTGTAAAACGGGCTTAGAACATAAAATAAAAAAAGAAATAAAAAAGGAAATGTAATTAATTACGGGAATAGTTTAGAAATCATATTACGTCTTAAAACCTACTTATAAACCACCATTTAATCTATATTTCAAATATCTATATTGCCTTTGCATAGTATGCTTTTACTTCCTTTGAAGAAAAAATCTACTTCGTATCTTAATTTATTTTTTAATTCATTTTGACTCTTTAATTGCATGCGAAATATGATTTAATATGATTTGAACATTGATGCAATGTTATTTTTTGAGTGGTTGAATCTTACTAATTTGGACTAAATCGAAATCAGAGAGACTGAAATTATTTGAATTTATGGAAACATGTATGTTTAAAAGAATAGCCTACCCTAACCCACATATGTCATGTCTAACATCGCTTTGACTATAACACAAATTAAAGTGATTAACGATCTCACAATGTATGACACAGATGTTTTATACTGTGTATGGCCAACTCCAGAAGGGTACCAGAATATGTAAAATAAAACATCTAAAATAAACTCTAATATTCTATGACTGAAATCACCTTACATGCTAACTATGTAAACTAGTCTCAGTTTTTGTCTTCAAATAGCACTTGCTTAGTTGGTAGGCGACGACATTAATAAAGATCAGCTGCTTTGAATGGAATAAATCATATTTTTACGACGGCCTAATGTAAACCCACGCTTAAAGGTTACGTTTTGCCATGCAATTGCTTACCTGTGATGTCAATTTATTATATAGCCGTGCTTCTTTAGTCTCAATATCTCTCAGTTCGGCTGCTCGGATATATCCTTCACCCTTTGTCTATAGACAGTACTGTCTTAAAACTGATCTCGTGCTTTTCCAGGCATTTCCATATACCAATGCAGACAGTATTCCCGAAAGAATGGGAGCCACTCACTCAGCTACCAATAAAAAGCCAAGAAGGTCTTCTTATTCCAAAACCAAATATTACTAGCAATCAACTTCCCATTTGAAAAAAGTAAACGTTTTACAGAGGCAGGCTCGCCGAATGAGTCAACATTAGTAGGCTATATTTCGGAAACCTTATCATGACAAATAAAGGCGCTGCCTTAAAATACTAGCATATTTGTTCACGTGATCCGGCTCGCAGATTGTCCTAATTGAGACTGCTACTCCAACCAGCTTCACCTCACAAATACATTTTAAAAGCAAGAGCACTAACATTCCCTCCAGCCTCACATCATTGTACAATCATTTTGCACAAGAACTCGCTCCTTCCTCAGCCACTGTATCGGAGTGTATCATTAAGACAAAAGCTGCATTGCTATTTATTATGGATTTGAAACCGAGGCATAATAAAATTATAATAAAAACAAACGTTCAAATGAAGCAAAACAGAATTAAAAATAGTTCTAGCACTGCATTGTCTTTATTTGAAAGACAAATAACTGGATAATCTGTGAAACATTTGATTTTGTTTCTTCACACCCCAACGTCTCACTGAATATCTTCACCTTTTTATTCATTTTCTTTTTACATTTAACGCAGTGTAATAGGCCTGTGGATTAGACCGTTGTTGAAAGCAACATCATTATGCATTTTTAGTTTTATTTCAAATGAAGATGATCAGATATATATTTGTTCCCTTTTGCTCGCTGTTTAGAACGTAAATCCGTTTATTATAGGCTACACGAAACCACTGAAATATTGTTTGACTATTATGGTTTAGGCAATGACAGAAATGTATGACCTCCTCAACCAAAGAGATTCATCAAAATCATCCCAAATTCCATATTGTTCTTCTCAAAAAGCAAGAGTGTGTATTGATCAATACGCAAACATGAAATGAAAAATTAAGTATGCAGTGTCTAGATTTTTACTAGTTGTGCATTAAAATACTTATTTTTTACATTCTATGTTTTCCAGTTGCTTCTAAAATACAAACAAATGCTGTGACCCTACGCTTTCTTTTTTACCCATAAGATAGAATTTGAGAGGTTAAATGCAAGTCGGTTTTGTAATATGTAATCTGAGTTCGAATGCTTGTTCTATGGTTGTACTGCATGGATATGTAGCTGGATGGTAAGATGGAGATGAAACGGTTGGGAACGCGGCCGAGCGCAGGATTGTCCTGAGGAGAGGATGCGAGTCGTCTCCCCTTGCAGCATATGTTCACGGGCTAATAAAAGTGAAAGATTTACAGTCCACGCCCGGCCCCCAACAGCCTCTCACCCTTTCAGGAATTACTGAGCATGATTTACAACGATGCAGATCACCGTCATCCCTCTCCAACAGTTCACAACACTTTATGGATAGATCCACGATCATAACGCTCCATTACTAAACGAGTGGGTATTGTGGGGTTTTTGACATCAATTAAATGTATTGTTTTTGGATCGATGCCATTTTTTCTGTGTGTGTGTACTAGGCTGCTTATGCTGTTTTGTTGGTGTTGTTGTTTTTGCTTTAATTGTTGTAGAATTGTCAGGATCCAACATGCATTAATTCAGGCAATGCTTCACGTCGATAACTGTGATGATTTAACAGATAGACCTCTACAGTGAATTCTAGCATGTGTTCTTTTTATCTAACCAAACACATAAGTCTCCGCAAATAGTCTCCACTAAATCGGGAAAGAACAGCATCTCTGACGGATTATAAATCACAAAGAGGCCTTCGTTAAAGCCCTGGCGGCTAAGCAATAAACACTATCGTACTGTACTTCACATCTTTCGAACACAAATGCATCAGTATAACATTACATTACATGAGAAAATAATTACCGTAAAGTCTGCCTTCAATGCTTTAAAAATAAAAGTAGTGCTACTCCACAGTTTTTATTATTATTGATACCGGTTTGGATGGGGAGCGCTTCATGCTGAGGCTCTTTAACCAAAAAAAAAATAAATAAATTCACAATGAGCCTGAAGTTGTTTCAGTCTGTCAGCGAAGACCGAATCAAAGGACGCTATTTATCACAGTTCTGACAGTTTGCTGTCTCAGTGCAAATATTAATCTTAAATGTTTACCTACCGATGCTCCATTGGCTGAAAAGCTGTACGAGTGTGCAGGTTGCGGTGGGGTGAGGTACAGGACCGTTTGGATATTATTTTCTTGGATCTCTTCAGTTTTCAAGTCTGATAGAGTCCTCGCGATTAATGACGACGCCGTGTTTCTAGGGGACGTGCTGCATTAATTATTTAGACAATCACGTGGTCAAACAAAAAAGATATAGAACGGAACCACATACCGAATTCTATCTTGGGATGTCGACAGCGCAGTTTGATTTATCTTAACGGGCTGTCTCGACGGGCGAAGACATTTTCAACGAACAGCTGGAAATCAAAAATGGCCGTTTGAGAAGCATTGTGAGAGCAGCGGTAGGCTAGTAGTCAGTGCAGTGTCATTGCACATGGAACTGCGTATGGCTCTCATTTATTCTGTTCAGACATCCAGGTCAATATTCAGAAAGCCTTACTGAAAGCAAAGACAATGGAGCGATCCCCTGCATGGCGTGTCTTCACTTGGCACAAGGCTTATTAAACAAAAATAGATATTTGGAATGTTTTATATGTGCTGTTTGACACACATATACACACACATACGAACATATCAACATATAAATGATATATATACATATATATATATATATATATATATATATATATATATATATATATATATATATATATATATAT
>NW_015505469.1:650954-670873 GCF_001515645.1 Sinocyclocheilus grahami | reverse complement strand
ATATATATATATATATATATACACAAACACACACACACACACACATTTGTATAGTCTGTACACTATTGACCATGCATTTCCAATATATAAATCAATTTTCAGAAAAAATAATTGCTGTAAAAAATGATATCAGAGAACTACATGCATGTTTGTAAGGTAGATGTTTGTAGATGTTTCTCCTGATATAAACTTTACATTTTGTCCTCCCTGAAGGTGTGTATTGCTTTTCTTATACTTTCTCTCTCTCTCTCTCTCTCTCTCTCTCTCTGATTGTGATAGAAGTGGCTTTTATTGACATAAAAATCTTTACATTGCCGCAGCATTGGTAACAGTAAATTACAGACACACATTTACAGACATTTACTAACAAATAATTAAAAAAAATTATACAATTATCAGTATTATTATTTTGTCTCTCACACACACGTTTACTTAGCTATCTAAATGGGGACATGTTTTTTATATACAGCTAGTTATAAATACTATAACCTAACACTAACAGAAAACTTTAGGCATTTGTACAATTTAAAAAGCCTCTATTTACTATATTCATATAGGCCTACTGCTTTTACAAACGAGAACGTCTCCAAACGGAGGTTTTGAGAGATTTTGTCATGTTAACTTCACTTCAGGGTACATATTTGTCACCCAAAATATGGCACACACACACACACACACACACACACACACACCGCAAGCACAAACATTGTAAGTGCTGATGGACAACAATTGTAGGCATTGAGAACAAAAGCAAGAAAATAATCAAAACAAAGAGAAAGTTGTGTAATATTGAAATGATATAAACTCTGTTGTTATTTAGCAGTGTTATTTAGCATAGTAATGATCGCTTACAACTCTCTGTATTTTGAATAAATACACGGATACCAAAATGGATATCTTCAAGTTTGCCAATAATGCTTTGACTTGATATTTTGTATGATGAAGCGAAACACCTAGAGGTTTATTTATGGATTCTAGTTTCACAATTATCAGTGGGCAGCTGCAGCATAACCATGGTTTTAATGTGCAGGACTCGGGCAGAAACTGATAAAGCACGCTACAAATTCTAAAAAATCACACGGTGTGGCAAATAATCACCATGTAAGGCAAGCAAATATTAATACAGACCAAAATTTCGTGCTGTTTTTTTTTCTTTCTTTTAAAAAAGCACCCCCTACTCCACACGAATTTTTTTTTCTTCACATTTTTGGTGCATCTGTGCGCAAAAGCGTCTTAGAGAACTGACTGAAGGTCCATCAGGTCAGGAGTGTAGAGGTCAGTGCTCGCGGCTCAAAAGCGTCTAATGCAACATAAACTGTGTCCTCTGGATGAACCTGCCCGCAAGGCTTTTGTTGAACTTCTGTAAAAATACCTTTTCATGCTCTCAACGTGAAGGCTTCAGTGTGAAGACTCCTTCGCAATGCATGTATGCCTCGTGTTTTTGTTTAAGGGGACAAAGACACCACAATGATAGCAGAGCGTCTAAGTTTAATCACTGTTGGAAAACCATTTCAGATTTAACACCAATTCATTTTCAAAAATAACATAATGTGTATGAAAGTGCTCTATAAAACGTGTTTTCCTATCTCAAGAGTTTGTTTTCAACACAATATGACGCATTTTGAGTGAAACCTCTCTGCATATTATTTATTTAATTACTGCAAAATATGCCTGTAGAAAATATGCACAATATACAGAAGTATATACATATATTTAAGAACTTAAAAACTCAAAACTGAATTCGAAAATTATTGAACGGATACTTACGTTCACGAAGAACATAAAGCTTTTAACATATTTAATAAATAGAAGGTTCAAACATATTGAGGGCTAAACGTGTATCTAAAATGCAAAATAAAAGGCTGCTTTTCAAGAATTTCAGGCAACATCTGGAAGACAGAAATACTGATTCTGCAATTGTAGCTATATTGTTTACAAAGATATCGGGCGGGATTTATAGTGGAGTAAAAGAGACATTTTTTTCTCTATTAAATAGGACATTTTTAAAAGCTGCAATAAACAAATGTAAAACGTCTATAACGAAATTCTTTAAAATGACATGAACATGATACAATTCCATGACCGACATATAGTCTTTTAGAAAGTAAACCATTAATGAGGCGCGCACAATAAACGAGGCCGAGAAGGACATTTCTTCAGTTTTTCAGTCTACAAATAAATAATTTCCCAGGCAACGATTTTTCCCCCCTTAGTATTAACTAATTTTATTTAGTTTTTATTACTTGCACCCAGTCGACTTTAGCACAAAAAACACCTAAGACATTCGTAATTTATTATATTCTGGACATTACTTACTTAAGTTCTCTTTAATGATTAAGTTAGGATAAATTGACTCGCCATAGACTTGCCAAAATGCTTTTAAAAAGAGGAAACGGGTGATATACAGAGATTTAAAAAATGGTGTAAACAGGGTCACTAACACGATCCATGCTCTGAAACAAAATTGGCAAGTTTGTGTAAAATAGCGTGAGCTTTATAACGTTTTACTGTACCTCGTGGTGACATGTGAATCATCATTCGATGCCTCATATCCTCTTTGCCTCAGTTACAAAGGGTTACAATACTGTAAATATCGAAATTTGGGATTTTAATGCATAGCAGCTTTTACGCTGCATTTAGTCATGGTGTGTGCTTCTGGTTCTC
Source organism: Sinocyclocheilus grahami (assembly GCF_001515645.1). NCBI lineage: Eukaryota > Metazoa > Chordata > Actinopteri > Cypriniformes > Cyprinidae > Sinocyclocheilus > Sinocyclocheilus grahami. The sequence continues at coordinate 668,209 of NW_015505469.1, read as the reverse complement.
GGTTTTTGGCACTTGAAACCAACTTGTCATGATTTGCTACCATGCAATGTCAAATGAAGCATTGTCTATTACATACAGTTCATCTGTACATCTGGAGGGAGGGAGAGATATCCACTTATAAAGTTGTAATCTCTGTCTGGCTGTCCTTCTGAGCGTGTTGTGCATGCTGATTTCCAGCTGACGCCGATCTTCCTTTCGTGTTAGGAAGTTTGTGATCCTTTTTCCATTTCATTCTTCTGTTCTGAAACCAGATTTTAATCTGTCGCTCAGAGAGACAGAGGGTATGCGCGATTTCAATGCGACGCCGTCTTGTTAGATACCTGTTAAAATGAAACTCCTTTTCTAGTTCGAGAACTTGCTGTCTTGTGTAGGCTGTCCGAGAACGCTTGGGTTCCGGTCCTGTGTAATCCGGATTCACTGAGAAAGACAAAAACCCACTTATGTTTAAAAAACTAAAAACAAAGAACCTAACCATTCGCTTCCTAATGCTTGAACTTTTACAAAAAAATACCCACTTGCTCGAATTTGATCCAACAAATATTCTGTACTGGAATAATTTCAGTTTCGGTGAATTTATTTCAAACTTTACCTATGCTAAATTATTCAGCTCAAAGCTGTAGGCCAAGTGGACTCTCAGGATTGCAATAGTGTCCAACAGAGCTAGCGGCCTATTTCCTAAGCAATAAAAATTTATGGCTGGTGTAATTGGCGGACCCTTCAGAGGAACCCATAAATATTTCACTGAATGATTTTAACTGTGACTAAAACAGCAGAATAGGGCTGGCCTACAAGCAGACAGCTACGAGAGTTAATCTTACCCGTAGTAACGTGCACTTTCTTCATCCATGGATAAACTACAGCAGGCTGCTTGGCTGGTATCCCGTTCTGGCTCTTTGTGTTTTGTTGTTGTCCACAAGTCCTCGGTCCGGATATCTGGACCGCAGGACACTGCTCTGTCTGTGCGGGATAAGGGCTAGGGTGGCTGTCTTTATCCTGCACATGACCCCGCGGCTGCACCGACGAGCCCTGGACAGTGTTACAACTGTAAGGCTGTTCAGAGTAGTTTGACCGTGAATAGATTCCGGGATGCTGGAAATCAGTGTCCTGCGACGGACTGTAGTAGCGTGGGCTCTGTTCAGGTATATAGCTGTTCTGAGAATATTCCTCACAAGGAGGAAATTTGGGATCCACATACTTGGAGTTCACCATGTACGAACTCATGGCCATTAATTTCTGAAGGTAGGAAATACTAATTTTTCTCGAGTTGTCTTTTTTTCCTCCCTCCATAAAGCCCTCCTACTTGCTGTCAACTGAATAAAGTTAGGCTACCATGTGACCAGCTCGGCCAATCGAGGTGGAGGGACTTCATCAACCGAGAAGAAGCTGTGCACACCTAGTAGTTGATTTCACAAACTTCACATTATCTCTCAATTAGGACGGTAACAATATAATATAAAAATTGGATTGATTTAATACCCGATCTGTGATGAACAAAAAAAGATAAATTCTGTTTGTGTATTGAGACCCAGTTGGCAATGCTCGCCATCATCACATGGGAGGATCCCTGCTTACTACACATTTCATGATATCATATAAAAACATGTATGTGCATCACATATATGTGTATGTGGCCCATTTGGTAAATTAATATTCAACCAAGCTAAATCAAACCCAACACAGGGATTTTGACTGGTAAAAACAAAACAAGACAAAAGATAAAAAACGGCCCAAGGCACAAAAAGAGTCACATAAAGCCAGCAGACAATTGATGGAGACCGTCTTTGTCACGTAGAGGTCACGCAGAAGTTACTGGAGTCTCATCATTCCAGCGCTTCTCATCCTTTCAGCTCGCTGTATAGAGCACCCTGGTTCGCCAATCAATAATCAAACGCCACATAAAAGAGAATAGCCACTTGGCAGTTCATAAGGTAAGACTAGGGAGCAATGGCTGTGCAAAGTTTGTTAACATTTTTACAGAATATTGTTCACGTTCATTTTTGCTCTCTGTCCTGTCTCTCACTCAGATTTCAACGCTATAAAAGGTTAAAAATGTTGACTTGTTTTAGTGAAAACAGGAAGAATCGCAGTACAAAGCACCACCACGTAGACCACCAGAGGCAATGTTGACACAACTGATCAAAGCATTTCATGACAGTTCACGCAATCAGAATCATATAATCATATTATGCAATTATATGCTTATCATTTCATATTCTCCAGTTAGAAAGTGGTTCTTCGTTGCCAGATGCCGTTTTCCAAAGCACTTATTAGCAATTTACATGTATTGCCCGTACATCAGACGGCAAAAAAAAAAATCATTCAGAACACACAAAGTTTTATTCGAAGTTCTTGCATCGACCATATACTCCCCTAGAATCGAATCTGTGACTGTCATTTTTTTCCACACAAATTCGGTTCTACAGGGTATATATAGACAACGACATGTATTCGCTCAACAGACAAAACGCCTTCGAAAAAATAATAATAATTAAATTCTTTATACATTGAATTCGTTACTGCAACCGTTCTAAAAGTGTCCCATTACGTATAATTAATTTTCAATATTACACTAAAGTTTTATTTTAAAACACTCTTTTGATAATACAGTTGTTTAACGGGGAAAAATCTCCAAATAGTGGCCCGTAGCTCAATTTCTCAGACCTTGCGCACTGCGCTCAAATGTATGTAATAAATGGTGACTAATCACACTAATAAAAATGATCTAATTCTATAGGCCTATCGCTATACAACACATTATTATATTCATCCAGGTATAGGCTTGGAGGCTTTTGTGCTAAATTCTACTCACGGAGAGATGCTGTCATGGCATCAGGTGGCCTCAAAATCGTGTGCTGTTTGGATACCGTGAAGAAGCATATAAAGGAAGGCTAAGGGTCTAGAGGTCAAGCCGAATCATTTACAACACACATCACAAAGTTTCATTATTTTTTTGCAAGGCGACAGCGGTAGCGGAAAAGGTGGAAAGTTCATGGATAATACATGACCTCCTCTCTGATAACCAGCTCCTGTGGTCCTTCGCTCCCGGTCACCAGAGCAAAGCTGCCCCAAAACCTTGGATCTATTAAAAATGTAAGAATACAAACTCTCAGTATTTAAAACATATTTACCAATGCTTGTCGTTGCATCTATATTTGGTTAACAACGATGTTTTCTTTAATTTATTTTCCTATATAGGGAATTAGCATTATTTTCTTTAAAAAAAAATCTTATGAATTTCTATTCAAATACCAAATACATAGCTTGATTACTTTGACCAGCTGTATCTGAACTGTTTAACTGTGTTAGAGCATGATGCTTTCACGGGTGATCATAGCTTTTTAGATTTAAGAGAAATTATAATAGTTTCGAAATTCTGCAGGCCATCTATTCTTGATATTAGATTTTTTATATATATATATCTTAATTAATTTTTGTGTGTTATATACTTACCAAGCGTAGCTAGACAGTGTACCTTTTTAATACGTGTATTTATTTATGTATTGTTAGACAGCGTGACCCGTGTTTCACCTTGTTTCACCGACTTGTTCAGGCGGGTCAAAGCCGAGTTACTGATGAACAAAAGAATGAGACAGCCACCAATTGCAGTGACCTCTGATTTTAAGTAAAAAGATCTCCTGTTGCATTTTTTTTAATAATTCGCATGTACATAGGGGTTTCTGTGGTATGAACCGTGTTATTGTTTTAACCCCCGACTTAAATCAAGTTGGAAATTAATTTTTGTATGCAGAATTGACAGTCATTCTTTAATAATCGACATTTTTATGATTTAATTCTTTTTTTTTTTAAATGTGTTTGACTCACAAGAGAATTAGCCCCGGTTTGGCTATCATCGAATGAAATATCTGATCTTTCTCAAACGCTTTAGTTCAAAATATCTGGATTACTCTTTATAGAATGCACAGATATATTTGAACTGATTAATGTTTAATTTAAAATTTTAGCAAATCAAAACTCTCAATCATTATTTAAATGAAATGGTATAGTTGGATAAAACTAAATGATGTATTTTTTGTTTACCTTTATAGCATGCACATCAAATTGGACATCTTTGCTATTGTTAATTCAGACTATTTATTTCAGGCTTTAATGAAAATGACTTTTGTTCTTTTGTGTTGTTCTCAATAATCTAAACTGCCACTTATTCAGGAAAAAAAATAATGAACACAAAGTATAGATGGTTTAGGACCAGAACGACTGTTTCTTTTGCTTGGGGGCGCTAGAGAGCTGGTCAATAAAAACCAGAAACCCTGCTTGTTACAAAGTTCAGTAATATGTCATGAAAGCGCGTGTATCGACTAAATGCTGTTTTCGTTTAGCCATATTTCTCTCTAAAACTAAACAGTAGGCTACACTATTTTATCACAATGGAGCGCACTGCACAACAGGTGTAAACACGTAGCGATAATTTGCAGGTCTAATGCAAAAGTAAAACACATAAAAAATAGGTTTGGTCGTATTTTTAAATATGCGGTAATCAAACACAGCTCTCGATATAGGCCTATGTGTATTTCACAATTGGAATCCAACAACATAATAATTAACAAATAATTAGAAAGTAAAGAAATATAATTTTGTCCTCGATGTATCGAAAATGTGCATTTTAACTTAGGCTATATAATAGTAATAATAATAATAATAGTAATAATAATAATAATAATAATAATAATAATAATAATAATAATAATAATAATAATAATAATAATTGAATTCGTGTATAGGGCCCCATCTTTCATAACGTGGCGCCACGACTTCACCAAAACCGGACTACTGCATAACATTTACGTCACCTCCATTACAGCCTATTTTTTTCTCTCCATAGTTATCCAACCACTCAAAACTGTGCACAACAACACAAGAGGAGATCACAGAAACAAATCAGCGCTGGTTTGGAGGCTGACTATATGAACCCACAGTATGAAACATTATGGCACAATTCAACCACGCACAAGTTCAGTGACACGTACCGAGGACACGCTTACCTCCAGAAGCAGGAGTATCACTTAAAGCGTATCGACAAGTTTGTATATCCATGATCAAAACAAGCGTGGAGCCTCTTTCCTCTGCAGCGATACTGGGATCCTTTCTAACCCGTCTGAACGACCTTTCTAATATACAATGTGAAATATATTTTGGCTTGTCAACTCCCTGGCCATAAAACAAAGTTTAATGGTATCACGTGCTTCCCCACAGCCATTCATGACAGCGCGCGGGTGCCATAAATAATCCTGAAAGTTGCACTTATTCAATAATGGCGATTACTCTGATCTCAGGAGGAAATAAAGACACAGGGTTCAATTCGCATTCAGTGCACTCAGAGGGGGAACGACTACGCTGTCGAAAACCAGAGATTGTTTCTTGAATCTTGGTAGACTAATGTCTGCGATATAGGCTATTTTGGCAAATAATTTTTGTAGTTCTTATCCAAGTAGTATTAGTCGGTGTAGTAGGCAATTTCTTTAAAAAAAAAAAAAAAAGGGAAAAAAGCATTGCTTAAGTTGGCCACAGTTCACTCAAGGATAAATGAGGTGTTTTAGAAAATCTCTGATGTGTGAACTAATGGGAGATTTTTTTCTCCCGAGGTTAAATAATGCATTCCTAGTGAAAGAGAGGGGAGAAAACACACATTAGCACCATATATGGCGAGTTGTCGAGTACAAAATAAAAAAAATAAGGTAAAAAAAATATATACAAAATAAATATCAAATATAAATACCTAGGCTATAAAAATAACATTTACTGGTAAAATAAATTTTCTCACCTCAGAGTTGATGGTTTTTTTTTTTAAATCCAGCCAGATGACTATAAAGTCAACTGATTAGTCGATTGATAGCCTAATTCAAAATATTTTACAGCTCATTCAAGGGGTGAGTGTTTCGAGATTTTCCAACTCACTTGGATATTTTAATAAAATGTTTTGCTAATATTTTGGATAGTTATAGCCTATGGTTGTAATGTTGAAACTATTAAAATGTGAACCAACTTTTGTTTGTAAACCAGCAGTGAAAACATTATGAGACGTGAAATTGAATAGGCTAAATAACAATCAGTAATTAAATAAAATATGAAATAATTCCAACTATTCTCGCGCAGAACCTGAAAGTATTGTTTCTGTTTCTAAGAATTGGCATTTCTATCAGTTAATAAGAGAACTGTGTGACTGTTGTGTCACATGACTGTGACAACCAATCACAGTTACAGGAAATGGCCTCGAGGACAAAGATGCAGATAGCGGGCAAGCAAGTCCCAGAGTGTTAGACAACAGCACCGCCTGCCGACCAAAGCAGACGCTGCCTAGGTGTTCTGTGCATGGCAAACGCACCTCGTTATGGAACAGATATTTTTTGCTTAGCTGCTCATACAGAAATAGTGCATTGAACAACTACAAGAAGTGCTTGCATAACTATTTTACATGAATACTTTGAATATAATATATATATATATATACAAATTGGCAAAAATAAAATAAGTGATAAGTGTCAACATTAAAAGTAAAAATTACAAGAAAGGATTGAGTCGGTCATAAGATTAACTGATGAACAGTCATCATTTGAAAGTTTACATAACGTTTTGTTGTTAGTTTTAGAATGTTTGAAGATTTGCTTCTTGATTCTTTGAACGACGTAAATACTAGCACAACAACTTCTGTTAATAATAATACTAATATCAGTTATTTTGAATGAAGGATGTTTTCATAAAGGTTCGAATTGTTCATATTCAAGGCTGTGAGTCATATCAAGCATTTCTGTCAAATGATTCAAATTAAGATCTAGTAAAGTTAGGCCAACATTAAAAAAAAGCACATTACCCTAAAACACAACAAGCCGTTTTAAAGGAGCATAGCTTTTAGTAGAATCCAAAAGGGAGATTTCAACATTTACTATTTGATTGCTCTTTTAAATGCACAAACAAAGAATACTCTTTTTTAAAGTTTTTTTATTATAATTTTTTTCATCAGCCTGCCTATGCTGCTGTCACAATCTGAAATTATTATCGCAAACCAAAAACCTGCTGGTAGTTTCTGACTATGCTATGGCGATGCATATTGTCCAGCATGTTCAATCTAACAAAATACAAACTTACCAAACAAAGCCCTGTAATCCATGCTTTTCCTCCTGCGCTGCTGGTGAATATTAAGAAGCTTCTTTCAAATCAGTCGTCCAGTACTGTATTGCTTGCTCTGTTTAGAAATGCTACTCGGGTAGCACCCATAGCATCTGACAACATACGTTTGGTAACGCACTTTACCAAAGCCTTGAGTTTGCCTTCTCGATCTCTGACACAGATAGCAGTACACAGCAAAATTACATATTTAAAAATATTTGAGCACACTGTGTATTTTGGATTTGGAGCCTTTAGCCACAGAATGCAGTTGAAAAATCGCTTGGGAAATCAGGAAAAGGGGTCATGAAGACGTTTGCGTCTTGCACATGACCAGTGGCATCCAATGACAGACGAAATAGGCTCATAAAAAGATCTATTACAAAGCTGTAAATTGTCTTCTAACAAAAAGGAATCTGGGCTGCCGCAAAGCCTCTAGTATTTTGCGAACCAGCTGCACTTCCTCAGCAACGAAAATGCAGTCACAAACATCTGCTGAAAGAGAGTGTGTTTGTGGGTGTGTGAGAGATAGTAAAAGAGAGGGAGTGCGAGAGAGACAGAGAGAGAAATTGTAAAGACACGCTAAAATGTTCTTAATCTGTGTTGTTTTGTAAGCATAAAATATGTAAAATAATTAAATTAGTTTAAGTTCAGTTAAGGCCTAACTAGAAACTGACATAATTTTAGCTATTAGCCTAGAAAAGTAAGCACCGGCGATCAATAAAGAATTGTAGCTATATGTAATAATTACTTAAAACTACCTTAATGCTCACAATGCATAATATTAGAAACCGCGCTATTTAAACAGAATAATGGTACTTTATCATTATTTATACATATATTTTATAAACGACAATCGAAATACACAGTTCTGAATATCGTTCTCACAATCAACAGAGCATCGATTCATACATTTGTTATTTAGAAATGGGAGCATTTTGGAAAGTAATCATTTGTCGGCGTTTAAAATATAGGCTAAACCCATTTGCCTGTGTTTCTGTTTGTGTGTCAAAAGCACTGGTACTAATTATCAGTTCTGCGGCTGGAGGTGTCAGAAGAGCTGTAGACGCCAGATTAACATACAGAAATCGTGATTTTATATATTTTGACTGTGCAAAACTGTTAATACAGAGGTAATGACTTTAAAATTAATGACATTCATTATTCATGTTTAAACTGCTCATCTAAAATAATTTTTTTGTTCTACATTTATTTTACAATATATCCATTATTATTTAAAGAAATCGAAGCTTCATGTGTTTTTTCTGGATATATCAGTTAAAAGCTGCAGGGTTTTTTTTAACGCGGGCTTATTACCTTTGCTTGTAGTCACCATGTTTTATTTATTGCGTATCACTTCAGGAAAAATATCATGTTTGCGTGCATATACGTGCTTCCGAAAAAAAAAAAATTAAAAACAAAAATGGATAAATTAATTAATTATAATTAAACAAAAATAAATAAATACCTCTCGGGGTATAAGGCATATATAGGCCTATTCCTTTTTTTCTGACATATCTCTTTCAGAAATATATAATTTAATTCAAGGTTCGAATGAAGGGGGGTATGGAGAGGTAGGGGGGTCTAGAACGGGAACGCCTTTATAATCAAAGAGAAGCTACAGTAATCTGAAAACAGATTTTATGCCCGACAACCTTGAAGTCTCATCCAAGGGAACGTCTGAGACGGAGGCGAGCGCTGATTTAGGCACCCTGGTTCCGAGCCAGTATTACTGCCGGTCGATTTACAGGCTCGGTATTGTAGCGACCCGGCCTCTCGCAGTGTGGTAAAGACCCGCTGTCTTTGAAAGTTATCGTGTGCGTAAAATTTAGAGCGGTCGCAGTGACACGTAATTCCACCAGGACTCGACTGATAACTGGCGCTCCGTGTCGCAGAGTTCCCAAGCAGATAACATGATTGCATCCGTGCTGGCCGTCGCCATACGCCTTCACATGCCTACCGTTCAGCATTTTGTGGAAATGTTGATCCGCAGGAGAGGATACTTCGTCCAGTGTGTTATGTGAAGTGTCGACAAAGTGAGAACTCATTGGTGGTGTCAGATCGTTACTTATTAATGCCAGTGGAATCAGATATGATTGAGAGCTGCTGTTATTGAATTGTGTATTTGGTGAACAGGCCCACAGCCAAATTGTGCAGTCAGGGTGCTACAGCATGCCTCAAAACACGTTTGCTTTTAGTTATAGATCACATGACAGACAGGGAGGGAGAGAAAGGAAAGGAAAATTAGATTACGTGTATTTTTTGCTCTTTTCTATCTTCGTTTGGAGTCAGCAAAATGCTTGTTCGGCGTATACTGCGTTTACATTACATTTACATGTATTAATTTACCACTACTATTCATAATAATAACAGTACTACTACTACTACTATAGCCTACTATTACTACTACTACTACTACTAATAATAATAATAATAATAATAATAATTAGAAAGTGTTGTTTTGTTGAAACATTGAATTACCGGCATTATATTCATAGTTTTTTTTTTCAGATGTAAAAACAAATCTATAAATATTTCAACTAGATTTAGTTTATAGGCTAGTCGTTTTGTAACAGATGCATGAATAGTAAGCTATATATTCTACTATATAACAAACAAAAACCTTCGATATCTATAATAATATCTGTTTTTCAGCATGCTTTAGGTCTACTGCTTAAAACAAATAAAACAAACGGCTTTGTAACATATGTTGCTGTATGCTGTTTTGAGTAAAGCCTTCGTTTTTACTTTTCATTTCTAAATGGCTGTTCTCCTGATGATTCCATTTGTATTGCACTTGTAGTTGAGAGGAAAGAAACATTATGTCAAAGCGAAAATAAAGTTAAATAAACTGTAGTAGGCTAACCTCACTTGGTAGTCTACCGAAACTCCTTTAGCCCAATTATTATGTGTCATTATAAATATAATAAGCAAATACACATTTGATAGAGAGCTAATGTAATATAGTACATTTTATCCACAACATTCATCTATATACATGTATCTGTTTAGCCACACATTGCTCCGTACTGAGATGCATGCTCACTGGCCAAATTCCTTTGTTCTTGCCCTTTCTCGACCCATTTATAGTTTTATTCAAAATAGACAATGAAAAGTACGGATACAAACTGGGAAAACTGAACGCATATGTTTGTCCCGAGATATGAACTTTCTGGAAGCAAATTCGAATTTAACAAATTTCTAGTAGGTATCCTGTTTTGATATCTGATTAAGCTCCTGTAAGTAAGTGTGCACAACCAGGGGCAGCCCATTATTTTCACAGATCAGCTATGCCCTCTAGTGGCAATAATGTGCACCCCTGTTTAATCTTGCATTCTTTGAAAATTGCAGGATGCATTCATGTTTATTTTTTGCAGTCACGTTCCCAGGCATTTAAATATATTTTGAAGTCTATTTGTTCAGAATCTAAAATGGGTGTTGCAACGAATGCATGGCCGACATTAGCTACCTAGCTTGTCGTAAGTATTTAATTGGCTATGGCGACCTTTTTCTAAGATGAAAACATTCCTGTTGCATTTTGTTGTAGTAACACCCCGAAAGATTGTGAGCTTTAAGGTTTGTAGAGTGGAGCATTTCCTGAATAAACGTGACTTTCAGTGTACTGGGGGGTCGATGTTGCTTTAGTCTCACCATCAATACACCGACCAGACGCCCCGTAGAAAAGTGTCTACGTTTTTGTGTGCAAGTAACAGACACAAAGAACCAGTGAGGTTAGTTTCAAAGAGAAGAGCAATTACAGTCGTATACCATAAACTCATTTAGACCAGACGTCTAGCTCTTTCTATAGCTTTATTGGACCCAGTTTCTTCCTGCTCTAAAGCAATTATTGGTACAGGTTTGACGATAAATTGGGGTTCTTTGCAACACCTTTTAACACCTTTTTAGCAATATTGCCTAACAATGAATCTGTATATTGTGTTCAGCATGAAACAAAATTAGTCTTGTCGCAGGTCATAGCAACATAAAATCGTATTGCTGTTATTTAAAAGGTCTGTACATACAGTAGTGTGCAGTCGAAATTGCCATTTATTTATAAAACATGGTCTAAAAAAGGAAACATTTTCACAGTAGGTGCACGAGTAGAGTATTTAACAAAGCTTGTCTACACCCAAATTCACTATACAGCACTGAAGACAAGTTTCACTGTGAAAAATAAAACGAAATTGATAAAAAGAGAAATAAAACAGACTAAAAAGTTCGATTTTCTTATCTAATTCAGACCATATTGATGCATCTACCACACCAGCAAGAGCTCAAACTAGAAATACACTAGTTTAGAAAAGAGATATTAGAAATATGAGATTGAACATAATGTCCAATTTAAAAAAAGACAGAAAATAAAGGCACAGTAAATTATTACATGTGGCTGCATGAAGGCGAAGAGCGAGGTTTGCATGCATTATGGACAGATTTAAAGATCAGCACATTAAGAACTGATCAGATCACGACCCACATCCTAAGTTCCTAAGACATTTTTATGGTAGGATTTGTATGAGTAAGGATAAGCAACTTCGGAATTTTACGAAACTGAATTCTCCGATCCTGAATGAACTAAACCATGGTGCTGGGAAACAGATTTTAAGCCAAATATAACTACTTTATAATGTGTGGAATATTCATTCATTTATATATAAACAGACGAAATGCCATTTGAATAAGTAAAAAGGGAAGAAAACAGTTGTATCCTCAACCAAGCAAATTACAGGAACGCGCATTAGCTTTTGAGCTGAGGCACATTGTTCACTGTTCACTAAGGATCTCTGCTGCTCCTCTCTCGGTTCATCTTCTTCATTTTCATTCTTCTGTTCTGAAACCAGATTTTAACCTGCCGCTCTGTTAAATTCAGGATTCGTGCAACTTCATAACGACGATCCCTCGTTAAATACATGTTATAAAGGAACTCCTTCTCTAATTCAAGAGTCTGATATTTTGTGTAAGGGCAACGTTTCTTTCTTGTTGATCTCGCATGGATCCAGTTTGCTGCAGGGTTGCCTGAAAGAAAAAAGCACGTAAATAAGCTTTACGTCCACAATTGATTAGATCACTCATCACAATGTCAAAGGGAGCTTTGCCTTATGTATCCATTAAAATATTGTGTAGTGAGTGTGAATGCAACGATTTTTATTTTTATTTGTTATATATATATATATATATAGCATTCTCACAGACGAAGGTAATATTTCGGCCCGTGGTAAGAGCTCGGACACTTTTATAGGTTTGTAAAACCTCCAGTTTAGGAAGTTGGAAGGTTGTAAATCAAGGGCCAATTCATTTTACTTACTTGGGTCAAGTTGTTGTTGTTTTTCGTCTTTATGTTCACCGTGATTCGAAATATCATTTGCACCCGTTTCTTCAGTAGCTTTGTCTGCGCTCTCGGATACAGCGCTGCAGCTATACTCGGGAACCACCGGCGTCTCCGTTTCAAACGCCGCGCTTTCAGTCCTTTTCGAGGGTAAACTTTCAATCTTTGTGCCGCTGTGCCGACTGCTGGAGGGGAGCCCCGATAGAGAGATATGGTTTGAGACTGGTTCTATCCAGGAGCGCACGTATCTGTTGTCCGAAAGATGGGTCTGGTGGACGTATGGATGGTAAATTCCGGACACAGCAGCAGTAGATGGCTGATGAACCGAGGTCCAGGACGCAGGGAACACGGCTGACTTGGGAGCGAAGCTGCACGACGAGAAGTCCGCATTTTCCCCCACACCTGACGGCCTCACTGTGTGTGAGCCCTGGACATAACGCGCTCCGTACACATCCTCCGTGTCGTGCCCCATAATAGAGTCCACATAATAGCTACTGAGAGCTGAACTAGTCGACATTTTTGGATCCCGTCGAACTCATATAAAACGTTACTCTGTTTCAGAAACCTTGCCTCTGAACAATCATAGTATTTTTGCTGCCTTCATCTCCAGTGATTGGTTACATGAATCACGTGATCATATTTACTAATACAGAGAGTAAATCAGTCCGCTGATAACGGTATGTTTGATTTGTACTCTTAAAAAATAAGATAAGGAATTATTTTCATCTTAACTTAGCTGAAGTGGTATTCTGCATTCAACCTGTTTTAGACCACGATTGTTTTTTTAACAAGGTCATATTAATGCATCCATTTATTTCAGTGCCAGCACTCACCATTGATAGCTTAGCAAACGATTCCAGCAGCGTTAAAATCTTGCAAAATTTCGTCTTAAGATATGTCATACTCGAGCCTTGTAAAGTATTTTATAGAGTACCGAGTTGCAAGTCCTCGTAAAATAAATGTAATAACATGCTATAAAACAACGAACCACCACAGCCCTACAGATTCTCATATTTTATAAAAGGTCCTCGCTGCTTTAGTGTTAAGATCTGCAATTCAGTTGTTGTAAGTTTGATACTGACTGTAAGGTGTTGTAAGATTGACACAGGAAAGTAATATTTGTGTATATTTTTGGTACTTCTTGAAAAGTGAGTCATGGTATTTTATGTGTATCAATAAAAATTTTATGAGGTGCATTTGATTATGTATTAATGTTCCCTTAATAAAAAGACTCTTGGCATTTCAAAGTGTCTTGACCCACGTGTCTGTCATTAAATAATAATAATAATAATAATAATAAATATGGGAATATTCTCGTCTTTTTAGATAATACACTTCGAGCACTGATGGTGGCGACCACTATGTGGAAAGACTGATGGCAATAAAGCGGATGTTGCTACGTCACATTACAATAAAATAGCAAAAAGGTTCAAAACCGAGTAGATAATTTGTGTAAAGAGAGGTTAAACGAAATTCATTGCACATGTCTTCCTTATTTGGGAAAATAATCTGAGTGAGAAAACAATGTGGTAAAATGTTATTTGTCGACAAGTTGTCACTGAGAGCAGTTTTGTTAGTTACAGTTTTGGTCAAAAGTATAATATGCGTTCATATCTGTGCATGGTCACACACTTGAACGCATCTGAGCATGTGCCTATAGAGACGTGTGGCATTGTGTTTGTTTGTATGCACATTAGAGAGTGAGTGGTCAATGCTATAGAAAGAAAAATGCAGAGCATTAATATAAGTTTTATACTTGTGGAAAGATAAGATACGAAAATAAGTATCTGGTCCCTTTTAAACAAAAATTTGACCAAATCAAGTTGAAGTTTGATCCATGTATTTTAGAGTTACATTTTCGTAAATTTTCTGAGTTCTTTTCTGGGCATACAGGAATTAAGAAAACTTGCTGTTTTGTTTGTCACTGACGTCCGTAAGTCACTTATGTATGTATGTATGTATGTATGTATTTATTTATTTATTTATTTTCATTTAAAGAATTAACTAGTGCAAAGCAAGTTAGTATTCCATGGCTTTTTCGTCGATCAAAACATTTAAACTGTTTTGGGCCTTTTCATAACAATTGGACTAAAAAAAATAAATTACAAAAAATAAATTTAGAAAATGACACATTCAGGCTCAAACACGGACTGTATTTTAACATAAGATCATATTTTAAATGACTTTGTTTTGCCCACATATTTAACAAAGGGTTTTAATTTAGCGGGTTGTACAATGTTTTCTTGTGCGTGTGTGTGTGTGTGTGTGTGTATGTGTGTGTGTGTGTTTGAGGGTAGTATTGGGGAATGTAATATGGTCCTGATTAAACTGTGGTTTAGAAACGTTTTTATACAAATATTACAACAAACATTATTATAACATAATGAATTTATTAGTCCACTGACCACATGCCACAAACATGCACTTATACAGACATATTTAAACATCTATTATACAGAAACCTTTACACGTAATTATTTCAGTTGAATGAAGGTTTTCACTGGAGAAAGAATGGGTACCCTTTACTTTCAAATGTGCTATAATGTCCTTTTTTTAGCGCAAATGTTTCTGCGACATTTTTGCTCTGTCCCCGCTGAAATGAAGCCGCTCGGAATAGCCTGTTTCTATCTTATTATATAAGTTAAGACCTAACACCAGTTTTATACCCTTTGAAACATACTGAAATACACAAGGCTTCACATTTCAAATGCAATGAAAGATGTAGCAACAAATGACAAAGATTTAGCAACGATCACAACACTGGAACGTGAAAGTAGCCAAAACAATGCACACCGCCCTCATGTCAACATTATACAGGAGAACACAGATGGATCGAAACGGGGAGGGAGGTAAGTTTTTGAAATGCTCTCGTTTTCATGCTCACGAAAAAGTGAGATTGGATGTGAGTTCACGAATACGATTTTCTCTACTCATCTTCTTAAGTTTCATCCTGCGGTTTTGGAACCAGATTTTCACTTGTCTGTCAGTGAGGTTGACACATTTGCTTATCTCTAGACGGCGCTCCCGAGTCAGGTACATGTTGAATAAAAATTCTTTTTCTAATTCCAAGGTCTGGTGTTTTGTGTAGGGACATCTTTTTTTCCTTCCACTCTTCGCGGTTAACCAGTTGCTCGTCGGTGTGTCGTTTTTAGATTCTGCAAAACAAAAACACACAGTGAACCAACAGCAAAACAAAAAGGGAAATCAAGACACTTTTTTGCATTAAAAAAATAGAAAGCGTATGCTTGTTATAACAGTTATCATAATTAAATCTATGCCTATTAGAATTAACGTAGCCTACTGAGTCTAAATATTAGCCCATGTGGCCTCGTTTGGACTTTCAGCACACAATGACAAGTGTTGACTACAGCGTACTTTTACTGAATTGTTGTTGTTAATATTATTATTTTTATTTTTTCAGTTAACAATAAGTTTTATTAAGCTAAATTACTCCTTATAACCCATGCACTTTTTATACAGGCGATTTTTGTATTTAACTACCAGAAATATGATTTTGCCAAGCTATAGCCTACTAACAATGTTGCAGTTAGTAACAAATAAATGGCAATGAATGGTTCCTACATTAAAAGTACATTCATTTTCGTGCTGAATGGATAAAGCTGCAAACACATTTCACCGAGACTCTGCTGCTTATATTGAGCAAAGATTGTCAACAATGAAAATGCGCACATAATTAAATGCTATCTTTATATGCCTTTGATTTAATCGTCGGCAGTGTGTGTATTGTCACAAAGCAGTAATATTGTCGTTATATACATAAACAAATTAAATATAAAAATAGCTCTACGGAGTTATGAACTTGTTTATATAGAAATCTTAACATGATTTTAGATTAAGGAACAATCATGCCAGATTCTTTACATAATTTTAATAAAGCGTTAAAAGCACGCATGCACGCGCTAAATGCGTGGGTTTCCTAGAATACACTGAAGTAAATCGTAAACACTATCAATTTTCCCAGATAAATAATACAAAAAATACAGAATCACTGCAGAGGGCTGACATGTGGAAACAGACATAAACATCATATTTGGAAGTATAATGTTTTGATGATCACATATGTCAAATAGGCCTACTATACGAAATGCATAATTTATCTCGGTTAGGAATTTAAAGGTAAAAACATTTATACTAATTTACACTCTAGTAAATAGTGCAGGCTATGATTCTTCGACAAAGGTTTTGTCTAGGCTATTTAATTTGTTGGCCTGTAATAAATAGATGAAATGAATAAAAATAGACCTACGATTAATAAGAGGATGCCGTAGAGATAAGTAGTGGACTCCAGATACGTTGTGCTAAAATCCATGTATCATTAGAAGTATTTCATTTTATTTTTTTTCCAGTGTACACGCAAATCTGCCGTCTCCCATGCAAGGAACGGTTTACAAAATATATTATAAAACTAAAAGCTGCTGAAGACCTTAAAAATCAGCTACGTTGTAATGGGCTATGCTTGCAATATTAAGGATGATATAGCCCAACAACAACGACGACAGATATTATTATTATTATTTGTTATTATTGTTAACAACAACAACAAAACAACAATAACAATCCTAATAGTTATAATAATAATAATAATAATGGTAGCGATTCTGTTTATGTTTGATCTCTTTATTGAACAAGACGTTTCCCAAAAAAGGCACTCTACAACCAAATGTTAAAGCGTGTAAAAAGGCACTGAGACTAGGCAGATGTATACTGAAATGATTTTCCCAAGAAAGAAATCCTCCGTACGCAACTAAAATATATTTTCTGGGTTTTCAGGGGGGGGGGGGGGGGGTTTTTC
>NW_015505469.1:629245-650426 GCF_001515645.1 Sinocyclocheilus grahami | reverse complement strand
ACTTTTTGAGGTTGCTGCGTTTTAAATGGTTACATGTAAAGTGTCTATGTTCTCTGTTAAGTTGTGGGGGGGGGGGGGGGGGGGTTCTTCAGGTTATTTTGAAATATAGGTAATGCAGCAGCATAAATTATATCAGATCACATAACTGAAGATCATAGTCACTGTTTTTGAGAACAGCTACACTTGGATTACACATAGCACCAGGTCAAATCATTGCTGTAAGTTCGCCCTCTCGTGGCTTCAAGCAGTATCAACAAAATGTAAATAAACAAAGGGATGTCTAAGAATCCTTATTATGACAGGAAATAAATGCTAAAACACACAACAATGTTGAAGTAAATTGGGTATATTGAACACACGACTCACATCTACACTCTAAAAAATGCTGGGTTGTTTCAACCCAACTTTGGGTCAAATATGGACTAACCCAACTTTTGGGTTAAAAATGTAATTTCAAAATGTAACCCAACGGTTGGGTTAGTCCATATTTGACCCAAAGTTGGGTTGAAGCAACCCAGCATTTTTTAGAGTGTAGGAAACAAAACTAGCTAGTAGGTTTCTGCGTAGCACTACAGAACTCAAATTTGTGTTTCCAGTATATTCTGCCTCCACAGAGGTAATATATGTCTACTGATGAGATAATAATCAACAAACAATTTATGCACCAAGAGTCCTTTGTAAGCTTTTTGGTTCTTTAAGCATAGTCTTAAGAAAACACCACCGAAACACACGCAGTAGCCTTATATTACTGCATTGTTGCCCTTGCCTAAATCCTCGTTATGAAAGAAACCCCTTATGGAGGAAGTGATATGATTGTATTTACATGGTTTTATTTTACAGCATATCACCTAGCCAAACGGCGTCTATGTGTTGCCTGTAGTATTTAACCTAGGCCTGTAAGAGGTAGGCTAACTGTATGGATGCATTTAAAGGCAGGTCAGTGTGTTGCCATTGGGAGCGAGTGGATGCAGCGGCCATATTGGGCCGTGCTGCACTGCGGCGCCTCTGAGAGGGCGTAGTTTTTCAAAGAGAACCTCAAAAAGGCGCCTTTACTTATTGAAAAAGGTTAAGGGTGACGACCTTGACATTACAGAAGTTCAAATGCAATATTTCATTTTAAATTTGACATTTGTTGACGACATCTAACTTTGTAAACCACTGTGGAAAAGCCAGTTACTGTAAGTATTACCGTGCTACATTGGTCATTAACCGGCCCGGTAATGCTTGTAGAAATGCGGTGATGTGTAAGGCGCAGGATTTCAATTTAAGGATTTCAAAACATAACACTTTTTAATTATATTTTCACTTTTATTTTATCACATACTGAGTTCACATCTTTCTAGACAGAAAAACAAAACATCTGCACCCTTTGTGTTTCAGGGCAAAGTCGCATTTGAAGTGGATAGTGGGTCCAATAGCCCCAATTTAATTTACTGCCCAGAGTTTATTGTACTGTCTAGACTGTTCAAGGTTTAGTAAATAGCCTTAGTGTAAAACAACATACAAGGAAAGGAATTAGTCAAAGACTTATAAAGTTACCATTGGAAATAGTTCTCTCTCTACCTCACGTTCCCCTTTCCTCTGTAATAATCCAAAACATATTCGTCTGAAAAATAAGTAGGTTGAACAGTTTGAAATGCAACTCTGTTAAATAACTTGAATGTTATTTAATAACAACAAATAACTGTTAAATGACACATTTTGTGGCTGACTTACACGCGCACTATCACACACAAGAGGCGTCACAGCAATATATAGAAATCTGGTGTATTTTTTATTTATTCAATACATAGATACATTACATGCTTCAAACGAATAAATGCATACACAGTTCTACCTCAATGTAATTACGTACTGATTTGATGTAACCAAACGCATTGCTGCTTATGCAGAACTTGAATGTATTTCACGGAACAATGCAAAATACAATAAATAAATACAAATACAAAGCTACTGCATTTCAGTGGCATTAACACAGAGTATGAAGAGATTGTCGAGGTACCTATATGTTCCTGATAACTCATAATTTACCTCATCGCGAATACACTGTTGTAGATCATTTGTGCAGAATTTTAATCGCAGATCACATTAATTTTTGATAGCAAATATTTTGCATAGTTTTAAATACAGAGCTGACGTGAAAATAACCCATGTGTCCGACGAATGGATGATGTCCCACAATTATGACATAATAGAATAGCCATCGTTTCATCGTCTCGGCCAATATCATGGCTTTCAGAACAATGGATTTCCAGTGAAATACTGGAGACGATCTCGGTTCACCTTTTTCTCTTTCATCCTTCGGTTCTGGAACCAAATCTTCACTTGTCGGTCTGTAAGACTGAGCATTCTTGACAAATGCAGGCGTTTCTCTTTGTTTATGTACACATTGAAAAAGAATTCTCGTTCAAGTTCTCGGATCTGGTATTTCGAATATGGGCATCTCTTTTTTCTCGACTTTGTTGCACCTACAAAAAGAAACGTAACTTGATTCCATTACAATGAATTTGAAGTCTAAATCGGTTGCAATACAACTGCAGATGCTTCAGGAGATTACATTAAAAATTCGAGTCCGTCCGATACTTCAGATACACTCTAAAAGATGCTGGGTTGTTTCAACCCAACCTTGGGTCAAAAATGGACTAACCCAACTTTTGGGTTAAAAATTTAATTAAAAAATTTAACCCAATGGCTGGGTTAGTCCATATTTGACCCAAAGTTGGGTTGAAACAACCCAGCATTTTTCAGAGTGTAGGCTACTAATGCAATGCATACATTGTTTTCACAATAACGGAACTTTTATGTAATCCACATTGCAGTTACAAAAACAAAACAGATAGAGAAACGAGATTATGTATTCATAAACTATAAAATAACACAAGCTCTGCCACATGAAATGCACACAAGCATGCAAGCTGCCCACACGCTCAAGCACACACACACACACACACACACACACATAAAGTCGAAAAGCACGCAAGCGCACACGAGTAATCCATGTTTTCAGTTCGATTAAAGTGTTTCTCTTCTAAGTTAAAATCTTTTGTGATAATATAAGTAAACAAGCAATAAGCTGAAGGTTTTTAAAACCTTGTGGTCTTTCTCGATTCGTATCGCGACGATCATTTCTGTCTTTACAACAATTCACCCGCGAATATATATATATATATATTCGCGGGTGAATTGTTGTAAAGACAGAAATGATCGTCGCGATACGAATCGAGAAAGACCACAAGGTTTTAAAAACCTTCAGCTTATTGCTTGTTTACTTATATTATCACAAAAGATTTTAACTTAGAAGAGAAACACTTTAATCGAACTGATATATATATATATATATATATATATATATATATATATATATATATATATAGTTGAACTATATAGCATGTTTATAGGCCTATATAATAATGATCCGACGAAAGCGCCTCCTAAAGATTTTTACAACAGCAGAGAGAATCTTACTAGCTGCATAAAAACTTTTGCATGCTTATAAAGCGGCACATAAAAGCTAACGTAATGTGAATTGAACCGCCGTTAAAAGCGTGGACCTACTTGAGTCGTTGTTCTTTTCTTCATCGCAGGTTGATATTGAGGATTCCTCCTCCATGGTTTCCGTAGGGTCTCGTTTGGTCTGCTCCGCGCTATCTGTGGACACATTGCATGAAGCATCTCCGCAGACACTCGTATCTGGCTTTTGTTTGGACTGCTCAGGGTTGGGCTTCTCAGAGTTAACAGTCTCAAAAAAGTGATCAAATTCTTGTGGAAGTACCCCATTTCTGCCGACGTTGGTGAAGAAATTGCACGAGGAGTTAGTACCACCGTGATGGCTATACATGGAATCGTTTTTAAAAATCATTTCCGCTCTGTTTGATGACTGCAGGAGATCTCGGTGCATTATCTCCTCCGTTGAATAGTACGAAGCGTAATTGCCCCTGTAATGCCATTTGCTCGGATGATCCAGTCCATAGTCCCTGAAAGTCACTTCACGAACAGGTTGGACTTGCGCTAGGTTGGAAGAATAGGGGAAATTTACTTGACACGCTGTAGTTTGTGGTAAAAACGGCGAGACGGACGAAAAATCAGGAGCAGAAACATAGTACGGTAAATACATATTAGATGCACAGTTGCTGTGATCATCGTAGTCCGTCATTGCTCGCTTTAGCCTTAGAGGGAAAAAATCGCCTGCTTGACTGTTAAACTTTGCCCATCTATTGCACCATATGCGTGTGGATAGGACTCGCGAGGAAGAAAAAATCGGAAACGTACGCTGACGTGCAATTAATCTTGATCGATTCTTGAGGTAATTGTGTCATGTGATCCGGTAAAAAAATTACCATACATCAATATCAGTCATTAAATGAGCGACTCATAGGTAACTGCATGGGGAAGGTCATTGGTTGCCTACATTTTTGAAACTCCCTTGTTGATTTCCCCGTGTGTATTACAAGGCATTAGTAAACAATCACAGAAAAAACTACATCAAATATTTCGTTTAAAATCATACAATAGTTAATTAAATAAAGCACCTTTATCACAACGTTTAGCAATGTATTTCTAACGCACCACATTAAGTTGTACTATTCAGTTGCTTTATTTTAAGATTTTCCTAGGTTTCCCAACCTCCGACCCTCACGGCCTAAAGAAAACTTTGACGACTGAAGCAAAACTGCTATGTTTTTAGGGCTCGTTTTCAGCCTCTTTCTTTGCCCATTCTCGGTAATTAAGACTAGCATGCCTTATGATCAAAATGCACGGTACATTTTTAAATACATGGTTTATGTGCATGTTTCTAAACCTGTAATAGGCTCTTTTAAGAAAATTCCTGGAAAGTCCATATTTTGTTATACCTTAGGCTATACAGACAAGACATATGAAAGACTGAAAACGAGAGAGGAAAAAATAAAATAAGTAGGAAAAAATGTAGGAGCTGACACAGAATCCAACAGAAAGTTAATGTAGTTCATCAAATATAGTTATCTGTCGCGATGTCAGCGAAAACATTTTCTGATTATTCTACACAGTCTACAGAAAGTAACAATTTAGTTTTAGCTTTTCCAAAAACGACAAAGGGCAACATATAGCTAGTAAAGCGTAATAACATTTTCAACTGTACCTTTCTTTTTAGCGTGAAGTAAAATCTCCATTTTAGTCCGATAATGTATTCCAGTGGCCACGATTTAAATAAAATTCCTCGACGCAATTATTGAAAGGGAGAACAGGAAGAGATACACAGATTCACACTGCCAAGTACAAAACAACTGTTCTGGCTTTGAACGTCTGTGGTCTAAGACAATGTGCACCAGGCAATCACCATCAACCGCTAGCCAAATCATTTTATTGCAGAGGCAAAAGGATGTGCTATGGTGTAGTGTCCTGGGTGGAGGTAAAAAGGGACTTGTACATTCCTACCGAGAGACTATAGAAAATTCAAATGTACAGTTTTTTTCCCTATATATATATATATATATATATATATGATACACAAAGTTGGTGTTAAGCTTATAAAACAAATAAACAACCAAAGTAGTTACATTGTTTTTGTACTAACTTGTATTTTAATTGTTTTTATTTTTTTATGTATTATTGTTATTATTTAATCTGCATACCTGCCTAGTGACTAATAAAGATAATAATGTTTTTATTGGTACATTTTAGCACGGCTTCTAGATTTACAATGAAAAAACTAAATTTGTGCCATACCATTCCACGAGAAAAAAAATATCTGATTTAATTTTAACAGATGTCAAATTTTACGTGTGCGTAAATATTACACAAGATATTATAAAGTTAGCTGAATCGCGCAGGGAAGTCTTTAACGAAATCCTGTACGATCCATACTTAAGAGGTTTTTCATGAGTTGTTCCTTTGTTCTGGGTAGAACCCAAAGTGTAAGAGCACAGCAAAAGAAAGGTATGTTCACCAGTCGATGTCCAAAGATTTTTCAACACCAAAATAAAACAATTTTCGCAATAATGTAAACCTATATATATATGGATGATTTCTATATTTGTCTTCATTTGTCATTTTCGGTCACTAACTTGACCTTAACTTTGTATTGGTGCCCCCAGTTTCTACAGCGGTCGAAAAACGTCTGATAGTGATCTTAAGAAAACTCCATTCCATTTGTTTCTTGCTTGCATTTAAAAGGAATTGTCAAGACAATTAACTTGGACCAAATTGAACTGTCTTATTTGTTTTTAATGTGTGCATTTAATTACTTAAATATATATTCAGAAAATATATATTTTAAATTAAAAAAGTGGTAATACTGGATAATGTTAATGATAATAATATACTGGTAATAATATACTAATAATATATTTGGTGAAGGTGTACAGCGGTAGTGCTGTGCAATCACGATTTTAAGTTGCGGAGAGTAATAACTACTTTACAAGGTAACTACACAGGCCTACATTATTTCTCTCTCTCTCTCTCTCTCTCTCTCTCTCTCTCTCTCTATATATATATATATTATCACACACACCTATTGTTGTACTATAGTACTATAATTGTACCACATCGTTTACCTTGCAGAAAAACAGTAAGTGCATTGCGTGTGCATTAGAAAGGTGGGACTGAAAAGCCTAAACAACAAACATTGTATATGTCTACATGTCACTGGTTTGTCATGCTGATATTAAAATAAAATTTTTATATTTGGTATAAGCCAGTTTTATCTTCGCACGCAACTGATGGTACCACTGATTTACCTGTTCCATATATACGTATTTGAAGCAAACAAAAAATAGATAAATGAATAAGATTTTACTACATATCTACAAAAGTAAATACTCATTTGTAGGGGCGACTAAATAATGAATTGTTTAGCCGTCCAGTCTTTTTTGACATATCCACCCTTAACGCATAGTTACAGCACTTAGTTATAACTCGTTAAAGTTCAGTTTAATTCTATTAGATATAATTTCAGAAAATATAAAATGATGGAGATTCATAGAATAAAGATATTCGCACACCGGAGTTTGTGTATTAACATAAACGAACTTGAGCTTGGACTAGAGGCACCACTGCTGTTTGGTAGAGCATTTTAGAATCACCAATCGAATTAAACCAGACAAACAATCGCACAAGAACGCAGAAGTTTAATGTAATGCAGAATTTACAGAACACTTAATAAATATTACACATAACACTTTTGGTTAAAATACAACAAAACTTAAATTTTTAGATCGGAGGATACAAATGAGGTTTTATCAACGTTACTAAAGGTTGGAATGTCTGACAATTTATTGACCCCATTCAGTTTGCTATGTTAGCTGCCCAGTGTACGTTTAAATGACGCCAGAATGTATGTTGTGAACCCAATATACACAAGACGTTCCTACTCTAAATTTTGCTGCGGTTTTAAACTACAAAGCATTCTTTTTAGACAATATATAGCAAGCTAACATTACAACTTTAGAATTACCCTTTTTCCACCAAAAACATACACCAGACACATACAAATGCAGCGACTTCATGGCTAATAAATATCAATTTAAAATTGTTCAGCTTTAATTATTCAATAGCCTATTCAGCTTTAATATTAAATGACATTTAATAGGTGTTCGGGAGATAATCCTTTCCAGAGGGGTTTGGTGGACTTTCATCTCCGTCATAAAAGTAACCTGTGAATGATCAGTATGAATGATGTCACCACCTAAAAAAGAAATCCTTGACTGTTATTATATAAAAAAAAATAAAAAAAATTAGTAAACAGTGAAGGTATGCTCGCGCATCATAAGTCTTTTTTTCTTCATCCTGCGGTTCTGAAACCAGATTTTCACTTGCTGATCACTCAGTTCCAATCTGTCCGAAAGCTCCTTTCGTTTCTGTCGGTTTATAAATTCATTCATCATAAATTCGTTCTCCAGTTCGGCTAACTGAGGCTTCGTGTAAGGTTTCCTCTTTTTTCTTGATCTCACCTGTGATGGACACCACGGCAGTCCTGGGAAAGAGAAAAAAAAGTGAATTCACCATTCGTACTTGTCATCATTCTTGCAAACCACTGAATTACTATCTTCATGTAAAGATGTTAACCATTAAAAACACAACGACAACTCTGATTCCTCTGTCATTTTTACTATATCGTGGAGCATGCGTAATTAGTTTTTTTTCTGTCTGAAAACAAACTAGTGTTGAAAAGTTAAGAGTGGCAAACTCAATGGCTGAAATAGCTTGCCTATAACTGAACAAAGCAAACGGTTTTATAACATCACACATACAAAGACTAGAGTGACAATTAGGCACAGCATTGGTGTCTATGACGGAAGGGTCAAGGAAGAAGTTGCATACCATCGGAGAAGGATGATCTAATAGTCGGGGTGTTCAGTGATGGTTGAAATTGAGCGATGGAGCTGACAGACTGCTTTGAAGCATCAGTCACTGGCTGGTCAATGAAGTTAAGTTGATTCTGTGCAACCCTGTTCTGCTGTCGCCTTTCCAAGTTTAAAACTTCATTGCTGGTGGAGTCAGTAGTGAGTCTCTGTTCACTTGCGTAAGCTGCATTAGGTCGTGCAGGCTCCTCTGATTTGTGGCTGACATCTTGGAAGCAGTACCTCCCGGATTCCTCCAGTGAGCCCTTTTTGTGAGTGTTGAGGCTAGCGCTCACAGCGGCTGAATTGCTAAAAAACGGCTGAGAGTAGCCACTGTAGGCGCGGCTCTGGGCCGGAGTAGTGCACGAATTTGGAGAAGTCCACGGGAACGAGCACACCTCTCTTCTACTGTAAGACATCTGTGGAAGCCCAGATAGATGGACTCCATTGCCTCGCAAGTTTTGGAGGTACAGGGAGTCGGAAGAGTGAAAATTCAAAAGGGGAGCAACATACCCAGAACTAAGAAGATTGTGCTCGCACATTTCTGACGAGCTTGCCCGAACGCTTCTTAAAACCGTTTTTAGTTACCCCCAAAGAATACTAGCAAGGTAATTGTTGATTTGTTAATGCACCATCACGTGTTATGCAAAGTCAAATGTTTAGCCACGCCCATGTGACAGTCGTGCTGCAGTCAAGAAATAGGCATTGCATAAAAAGCATATAAAATAACAAACAACATTTGCAGACATCCCAGTTCAATTTCTTGTCTATTTATTTAAATCTATGAATTTATATATATACAGTAAAGGAGGTTTAGGTAACGCATGATTCACTATTTTTGTAAAATATGTATTGTACAAGCAAATACGTAAAATAAAAAATAAGAAAATTGAAAAAAAAATCCTAACTTTATCAGTTCTTTAGAATATCGCAACATTTGCAGACATCCCAGTTCAATTTCTTGTCTATTTATTTAAATCTATGAATTTATATATATATACAGTAAAGGAGGTTTAGGTAACGCATGATTCACTATTTTTGTAAAATATGTATTGTACAAGCAAATACGTAAAATAAAAAGAAAATTGAAAAAAAAATCCTAACTTTGTCAGTTCTTTAGAATATCTTACATAATACAGTGCACAAAATGATAGCGTTTATTAATAATGAAGGCTAGGCTACAGAATTACTGGTGTGCCTTTGGCTTGCGTATGGGGGCAAACATGCATTTGGATGGTAATGCATTACAGCTGATTTGGCTACATAGTGAAACGAGCTGCGTTCGTGTTTTATTAAGTATAAATAGGGGTTTAAAAAACGTTAAGCTCACAAACACGTTTAAAAAAAGGTTTAAATCCTTCCTGTGCAAGTTACACTTTTGATAGAGTATTATACAATTTAAAAAAAATTCAAAATGTGAAAATTTTCCAATGCCTGAAAAAAAAATCCATCTTTTTAAACATTTCGTTACAGGGTGGCGGATATCTTAATTCGATTCATTAATTTCAATCTATGCATTTTTCTATATATAAGGTTTCGGTAACGCACGATTCATTATTTTTCTACTATATTTTGAATTCACTATATTCACTATATTTTGAAATATGTATTTTAAAAGTAAATATATAAAGTAAAAAAAAAAATAGAAAAGAAAGAAAACCCTAACACTGTCAATTCTTTATAATAGGCTATCTTACATAAACATTTAAGTCGATTGTCTTGAGATGCCGAGCTATCAGTGCAAGAAATGAAACATTACTTTAGATATCGGATCTCTTTGTAATCTGTCTCTCAAATTTGACACTGTAGGATATGCAAGTTATATTTTATCTTACCTTCAAAGATTTGTCCAGATTATCCAAAACACGATTTTAAAGAATGTGCACATGCACGCACGTGCAGGCAAAATGACTATTGTAAACAGGCAATTTCCGGAAAGAGTGGAGACAGCTAACCTCCCACATTTTACGGGTCCAGTAAATTCATGAAAACCGATAAAATCGGATTGCTTTAGAAATTCACATTCTGTTGCGTACTGACAACACAGAAGCCCAGAATCACTTGTTCAACCTTAAAAAACAAAAATGTGTACATGAAAATGATATGGTACATCAGTATAGTTCAAGGTCAAAGTCCAGACGCGGTTTGACCAAAAACAAGTCCAAGTGCATTTAAAAGCCAGAGTAAAACCGGTGGTCATAGTCTACATTTCATTTACAATTTGTCCCAAACAACCAGGCAGATAATTTGATGAAAAACGTCGCTTTTAAAAGCTGAAAACAGCGTGACAGGGAACAATAAACACGCTATTAACGTTTTGCTTCGGGGAAACCAGCCACAGTCGTACGGTTTAAAACAAATTATTTTTAGTCGCTCGGATCTCTTAAATCAACATTACGCTTGAATTTATTTATTTATTAATTAATTAATTAATTTATTTATCATTAGCGTTCTTGTTACAGATCCTGCCATACAACTACTATAAACAACAACAAATATACTGCACTCACATGAAACGAAAAGTAAAACATAACATTTTGACTGAAATGAAAAACCAGTGGCCTGGCTTATGGCGTAGAAATAACTAATGACAATTGTTTAACAATACTTAAATTATAAAAAAACAACGGGGGGAAAAAACCTCAAGCTACTGACACCGTTTGAACATCTGAACATTAGTTCAGCAAACCTGGAAGCCATTATAAAATTATCTGAATAAACTACGACTGAGTATGAATGTGAGTACATCCAAATATTTGAACAAGATATAAATAATAAAATAATAGGCTATATCGCCCTTGTTAATAAAAAAAGAACAAAGAGCTAAACTCTTCACTATATAAATCAGCATATGCACGAATTAACCTTTAATAGGATTAAAATTCTTTGCAGACTTCAGGCCTCTTCTTATCCTTGACTCGACGATTTTGAAACCATATAGTTACTTGTCTCTCAGACAGGTTTGTAGAAAAAGCGATCCGTCGTCTCTTTTCCTTTGTAACGAACTTAGTGTTGGTGTATTCCCGCTCGAGCTCTTTCAGTTGCAACTTTGTGTAAGGAACCCGCTTCTTTCTCCCGCGCTGACAGAACGAAACCGCGGTTCCCTCTGAGGAAATACAAATCATTAGAAAAGGTTGTCTTTTGTTACAAGATCTTTTCATTATTCCAAGATTAACAATGATGTAACATTTATTGCAATTTACCTTAACGCAGCCTTTTAAAGAAACACCTTCCAATGATCTAAATGTAAACATGAATTTAAAACCAAAATAATGGCGTCTTGTAAATTTCCATCAAAAGAAAGCCAGGTTCAAAAGAACTCTGTTTACTTAAAGGGGAACGTTTTTAATTTTTGTCCTTTTAATATCGGCGTACTTAGCATGTGGTTCTAATTTATTTTAAGAATTAATTTAATTAGCCTACTTTAATACGGACATGATCATGACATTTAATAAGGCGGTGTCAAAAACTAATGAAGAGAGGCGAGGAGTGATTCACAGAGCGCAGACTTCAGGCCTCTTCTTATCCTTGACTCGACGATTTTGAAACCATATAGTTACTTGTCTCTCAGACAGGTTTGTAGAAAAAGCGATCCGTCGTCTCTTTTCCTTTGTAACGAACTTAGTGTTGGTGTATTCCCGCTCGAGCTCTTTCAGTTGCAACTTTGTGTAAGGAACCCGCTTCTTTCTCCCGCGCTGACAGAACGAAACCGCGGTTCCCTCTGAGGAAATACAAATCATTAGAAAAGGTTGTATTTTGTTACAAGATCTTTTCATTATTCCAAGATTAACAATGATGTAACATTTATTGCAATTTACCTTAACGCAGCCTTTTAAAGAAACACCTTCCAATGATCTAAATGTAAACATGAATTTAAAACCAAAATAATGGCGTCTTGTAAATTTCCATCAAAAGAAAGCCAGGTTCAAAAGAACTCTGTTTACTTAAAGGGGAACGTTTTTAATTTTTGTCCTGATTAATATCGGCGTACTTAGCATGTGGTTCTCATTTATTTTAAGAATTAATTTAATTAGCCTACTTTAATACGGACATGATCATGACATTTAATAAGGCGGTGTCAAAAACTAATGAAGAGAGGCGAGGAGTGATTCACAGAGCAGATCTCACAAGTCTTACCTGTTAATGATGGCTTCCAGCTATGCGGGCTCTGCGTCTGGTCTTTGGAGCAATAAAGTTGACCGCTGCAATTGTTTGACCAGTTCCATGGCTGGTGGCCTTCCATTGTCAAGCAAGTATCCTGTCTGGAATCTCCGGTCATTGTTCTATGAACTACAGGTAAATCAATATAGGCAGGGTGGATTCTTGGGTAGGAACCTGTGTAACTTTGGTAAAAAGCGAACTCCTTAAACCAGCCGTCACTATAGTCCACGGGTTTACTGGCAGACTGTCCATTCGCATTTTGTTTTACAACACTAGACGGAAACATGGCGTTCTGTGGAAATTTGCAACGATAACAATTATTTCCGAAACGACATCCAAAAGTGACTGAGGAGCTAGTGCCAATGTTGGCTGGAAAAGAAACGTAAGGAGTGAGAGACTCGGCGCTTGTCGAAGTCGGTCGTTCCGCCGCGGAGAACATCGGAGTTTCTGACGCAGACCGGCTTGAGTGCGCCCCGAAGGCAGATGGGTAAACATTTCTGAACTCCGCATTTAACCCCCTTGCTTGCATATTTACTTGCACAATATGCTTTGCAATTTAACACATCGTATTTTATGAGCTCAAAACCAAGAACACTGTACACGGAGAACAATCTCCGTTTATAGTTAGCTTTTATGTTTATTTTCCGGACTAATTACATAGGTCAGATAACCTGGTACCTGATTGGATAGTTGTCACCATGTGACATGCAAATAGTTAAGCTGAGTTTGGACAACACCACGGTGTAGTTTTCACTTGTCTATGCGTGAACCTAGTTTATGTAGGCCGTTTAATCCAGGAAATAAACATGGTTAAACAACTTTTTAATTAGGTTTTGTATTTATTTGATATATTTTAAAACTATTAAATCACAAAGCTTGTAGCTTAGGCAGCACAGCAGGGGAAATGTCTCATATTAGACCTGCATAAGCATTACAGTAGAACTATATCTTTATTACTTTATGTCTAAATTAAACACGTGCTTGATTCCCTGTCACTGGCTAAAACTGACAATCCTTCAGAAATCATTCCAATACGTCTTATCTATCTTATACTGACCCCGCACTTTTGAACGGTAGTAGACACACACGCAAACTCTGTCATGTGTCTAACGTGTCTAACACTGGTTGGTAGTAGTTATGGGCAATACTTTGAATTTAATTTGAATGTCAGGACCGACTGCTATAATATTTTTTAAATCACTATGTGGCTCTGAAATGTAATTTTTATATACATTAACCAGGGCTCCAAGATCCAGACATACACAGACAGGGTTCTAAAGTTGCCTTTGCCTTTTAAAAGAAATTCAGCAGCCTACTTTTTGCTCATTGTTAAAGGTGGTCATAACATTGTGGCGAGCTCTGGAGCGTCATAGAGGAAGACGGTGTTGTGAAAGGAGGAAAATGCATGGAAAGACAAGTGGGTTGCGCAACACATAACTGATTTTCATGCACGACAGCAAATTTATTTGCCTCCTCCAACTGCCTGTAAATCAAAGCCCATTTTTCATATGACGTGCTGAATTTAATTTACACAACTGTCAATCTGTTGAAGTCACAAGTCTGTATAAAGAATGTATTAAAATAATAATAATGTAATTGTGTGGTTAGGAGTCTGTCTGCTTATGATGCACTTTAGCATTCTAATACATGTGAAAGGAGGAAAATGCATGGAAAGACAAGTGGGTTGCGCAACACATAACTGATTTTCATGCACGACAGCAAATTTATTTGCCTCCTCCAACTGCCTGTAAATCAAAGCCCATTTTTCATATGACGTGCTGAATTTAATTTACACAACTGTCAATCTGTTGAAGTCACAAGTCTGTAATTATAATGTAATTGTGTGGTTAGGAGTCTGTCTGCTTATGATGCACTTTAGCATTCTAATACTCCTGAAAACTTTGAGATCTACAATCGCTTTTATGATTTACCTAAGCTAACCACTGCTTTTGGGATTTCCTGCGCATGTAGGCCCTATTCCACCTGTGAGCCCTCAAAAACCCACAATTAGAACCGAAACCAAACAACCTGCAGTTTTTTCATCTGTAGTGCCCTAACAAGAAGCCTGTAGTTTGTTGACATGCCACAGAAAGCAGTAAAACTAACATACCTTTCACAATGCCATGAATTCCTCACGATCGCGCGATTGCCGCGTTCATTCAAATCGGAAAAGTCGGATATTTTGTACTTAAATTCTAATTCTCCCACTATGAATGTCGGACGCTCAAGTGATGCCATTTTCTAAACACACAACAACTGATACATTAAATAGAAACGCAATTAATTTTATTATCATAAACGCAAATGTGACAATTTACATTAATTTGCAGATATATTTTTGCAAAGGCTTACAAAAATTAAGGCAGGGTTTCTGTTTTACTGGGGGATTATTAATTATAAACATTAAATTCGCTTTAACTCTAAGAGAATAACGGAATCCACACCAAAACCATAACGATATCATTGAGATCACTTTCAAAGCGAGTGTGTGGGGACATAACTGCTAAGCTCACTTATAAATTAGTGGTGGACTGTGACTAAAAAGTGACTTACCAGTTAATTTATGCGGAGATAAATTTTTAGCACCACTTACTAGCATAATAACACAATACTGAAACATTGAGGCATGTTTTTTTTTTTTTTTTTTTTTACAGACAACGCTTAGATTAAGCCATAATTAGGCCTTTGTTAAAAATATGACAGTTCAATATCAGTTCAGTATTACTAAAGTTGGACTACACCATAAAATCAGTCCATGACAATTCTCTCATGTGGCCTCAGAAGACCTTGAATCTCGTGCAGAAGCCATGTATCTTTATAGTGCCTTTTTAGTGGTTATAGTATTTGTCTGTTTTTGGAGTTCTCTCCTCTGACATTTTATAAAACAGAGCTTCAATTGTTGAACAGAGTGTGAACATTCTTTTATTATGTTTTATGATCAAATTGGGCCACATGGCTTTCTAATGATGTAAGGGTGAGTATGTGATAATGATAATAAAAGTTTTAAATTTTAGGTGAATTACATCTTTAACTGAATACTTTTGAAGTACAGACCCGATAAAGATAAAGAATGTTTGCAGTTCATGAACCCTGCTCTTTTCAGAAAGAAGACACTTGGGGCTGTCTTGTCCAAAAGAGAGATATATAATTTTACTTCAAGGCTCAGGAAGACTCTCCCACGATGAGTATTATGAATCAGTTTCTAAGACAAGTGAATTTACTGAAAACCTACACCAGGAAAGATAGTTAATACTCAAAATATTATCTGAGAGCCCCTGCCCCTTCAAAGTGCCCTTAAAGTGCCCCTGTTGCGTGCATCACTGTTGCCTGCTTCAAACGCGTCACACATCAACCCCGCCTTATTTGAGTTGATTGGCCATCTGAAATATTTTGACCAGGGGCCCGTTCTTCGTACGTTGCTAACTCAGTTGATAGTTGACGATTTGGCATGCTCTTGGATTATTTGGTTCTTCAAAGCTCATCCTGGATTTGCTGTCATAGCAATAGGTCCATCAGTTTAAACCTGCTCGGGAGCAAGTTTATTTCATGTAAACAGGATTAAATTGCATCTTTTTAAGTGGAATTGATATTTAAAATCTGTCCCAGCCACTGCTAATTTATTACAAGAGTACCCTACTAATCCGGCCACAATAATTTTTAAAATAATAATAATTAAAAAATTAATTTGAAAATAATATAATAATGTTGTGTAGTCTATAATACTATAGACACAGCCAGTTTTACTCATTGAAAGATTTATTTGTGATAAAATAATTACCTTATAATTGCATTAGAGTCTTACACACATGCTATAGCCTACAGTTAATCAGAGTCGTGCATTAATTTGAGTGGTGACAACTATTATGGGAGTGGCTTGATGGAGCGCAGGAGATGCAGATAACTTGATCTTGACCCTTAAGAAACTTTAATGCTGTCACGTAACAAATCTGTTTCAAAGATAAAATTATATGAATTGCTAATTACAACATTGAAATAAGTAAAGCCTGTACAAATACTAGAAATCGTGAATATAATAATTTGGAATCATGTAAAAACATAATAATAATAATAATAATAATAATAATAATAATAATAAATAAATAAAAACAGTGCACATTTCACTTATCTATAATACCATTTCTGCAGTTTTGTTGGCTTGGCTGTTTCCTTATAAAGGTCCAGAAATGTGTCCGGTTTTTCGTCAGGTGTCTTTTTTAATTATATGATGTCATTACGTTGCTGTCTTGCCGCCAGCCAATCGCTGCATTGCTGATCGTGGTTTAGAGTATCGACACATCTGCCCTTTACGGGGGACACGAAAACGCGCAGTAATCTTTGACAACTTAATCCAGATATTTTAATCAAATCCGCAAATTCGTTTGAAGAACCAAATTAGCCAGAGATCAGTTATCACGTTTACAAGATCTGGCATCTTTAAAATAATCTCAGATATATTAAGCGAGGTACGAAGAACGGGCCCCTGGACCAGACCATTGCACATCTGAGCAAGATTAATAGATTTAAATGATTTTGAAGGAGACTGAAAATACAGCAGTTAACCAGCGTCCATTATAAAACACTCACAGGACACCAATTTTGAGAACTATGCGATTGTATTGAAATGCGTTTATGCAAAAATAGATGTTATAGCGATCAGTGCACCAATGGAATTAAATTAAAGGGATAGTTCACCCAAAAATTGAAATGTTGTCATTAATTACCCTCATGTTGTTCCAAACCCGTAAGACCTCCGTTCATCTTCGGAACACAAATTAAGATATGTTTGATGGTATCTGAGAGCTCTTTGACCCTCCCATATAAGGGTCGTTACACGATCAATGCCCAGCTACGAGCTTCGAGAATACTTTTTGTGCGCAAAAGAAAAAAAGAATTACGACTTTATTCAACAATTCGTTTAATCCATTTTGGAGAGTATCACTGAAGGTAAATTGCATATGCTGTTTTGTGTCAGCTGTGCCAGGCAGATACACTGATTACGTCGTTTACGCTTTGATTTGAACAAAAACAACGTATCCGTCTGGCACAGCTGACACAAAACAGCATAAGCAATTTACGTTCAGGGGATACTCTCCAAAATGGCGGTAAGGTGATGTGGAGGAGTTTTTTTTCTTTTGCGCTCAAAAAGTATTCTGGTAACTTCGATTGAACCCCTGATGTCACATGGATTATTTTACAGATGTCCTTGCTACATTTCTGGACCTTGATCGTGCAAGGGCCCTTGCTGTCCATGGAGGGTCAGAGAGCTCTCAGATTCCATCAAAAATATCTTAATTTGTGTTCCGAAGATGAACGGAGGTCTTACAGGTTTAGAAGGACGTGAGTAAATAAAGAGGGTGAGTAAATAATGACAGAATTTTCATTTTTGGGTGAACTATCCCTTTAATAATAATTACCTGACTCTGGCATGGCTAATGTAAGACACCCGCATGTCACTGTTAGGGTCTTACCTTGATAGGCCTGACTATAGTCATCCATCAGGACTTTATTAGCGCAACACTGATTTGCTTTATACAACCTAGAGATAGTTTGCGTAATGTACGCTCATGCAGCGGGTTTGGTGAGCCACCTTTCAGTCTGTATTTCACGGAAGGCATTGAGAAACAGCCTCCCATGACATGCTCTGGCGCCCTGATCTGGATCAATACTAACTATTATTTCTAAGCTACATATTACTGATGCAAACTGATAAGAAACGAATTTTTAGCGCAAGCTTTACATGTGTAACAGAGGTTTTTTTAAGGGACCTTTATTTTGACAGGTTGCCCCGTTTTCAGTATGTTCGCGGGAGATGCAAAGACGGTAGGGATGGGCCATACCTCTTATTTTATTTTTGATCAGATACCGATGTTTTCAAGCCCAGTATCGCCGATATCGATATCCATACCGACACCTCTAAACTAAACTGATCTTTTAAATTATTAAAAGAATATAATCAGTAATTATAACCACTTAATATTAGATTTTAAAGCCATGTTTTTAACATTTTATAAGCCTTTTTTGTTTACACTAGGTGCGCTCGACTTGAAGCACGGCTACATACAGCTATGGGGGGGGGGGGGGGGACTTCATCAACAGAGGGAACAAAAAAAAGTACTAAAAAACCTGGTACTAAAAAAAGTACCAGGTACTGTACCGAGTGGAAAAAACCCCAAAAGTGAACCGTACCAAGCCCTACCGTGCAGTGGAAAAACGCTCACCCGCGGTGTTTGCATACTCTATCACAGATGAAGTGAATTAAATGCAATATTTGTCAAATACACAGACGTTTCAGAAACGTTTTCATGAGAAACAGAAACACTTTTTATATACTGCTTAATACAGTGCCATCTGTTCAAGAATAAAGTTCAACGTAAATATATACTATTTAAATACTAATAAAGTGGGGTATAAACGATAAACGTGACTCAATATAACATTTGCGACTACAGTAAAAAAAACTTTTACTGTTCTAAAAACACAGATTTATGAGCAGTATTGGATTTGGAGATGTTAAAAACACAGGTCATTGTTGTCATGTGGTGAATTTGGCCAATCTGAAACAGTCTCCTGCAGTGCCAGCTGAGTCAGCCGGCTGCTCTCGAAACGATATCGCGGTACTTTGATGCCACACGTGACAGTGACCTGGCGTCGGCGCCGGTTCAAGTCGGACAACATTTCTAACCGGCATGCACTGCTTCAAGCCGCTGATCGGTCTGCGCAGTGCTGCATGAAGTCGAACGCACTTACTCTCAGGAATAAAATATACTATAATTGTATTTTAGCCCTTTACTGGGGCAGTAACCTCAAAGGTGCAACTATAACCCTAAAAGGGAGCATATTAGTACCATACAAGTAGCCTATGCATGCTTTAAGGGTAGATAAGTTACAAAGGTGCACCCTTGAGGATACCTCATGAGAAATAAACATGGTGTTACATAAGTATTAAAATGTATTATTATTATTATTACCATGGTAAATTTGTGGTTACTGCAGTTTTAGTACAAATACTGTGGTAAACTGTGGCTACTGTAATAAAACCATGGTTAATTTTTGTAAAAGGCTCTCAGGCTGTTGTACCCCTAAAGGTGAAACTTTAGCATATTTTTTTCTGACAGATTTATTAACAGCAATTACAGAACATAACACAATCCATTTAAACTTTTAACAACTAGTTTAGTATCGAAAGTATCGATACTTAAGGATCGATCCGCCCATCCCTAAAAGAAGGAAGAAGAAGAAAGAGCAGGTTTTTTTAGACGCGCCATGATTGCTGTAAGAGATCAGCAATTTTTCAGCGGAAAACATGAAAGATAGTAATCACACAGTTAATTTGAGTTTTTGTGAGTTAAAGGAGAGCAGGTTTTTTTAGACGCGCCATGATTGCTGTAAGAGATCAGCAATTTTTCAGCGGAAAACATGAAAGAAGATAGTAATCACACAGTTAATTTGAGTTTTTGTGAGTTAAAGGAGTCATATGATGTTGCTAAAAATAATATTATTTTGTGTATTTGGTGTAATGAAATGTGTTTATGCGGTTTAAGGTTAAAAAAACACATTATTTTCCAGATACTGTACATTATTGTTTCTCCTCTATGCCCCGCCTTTCTGAATCACCACGATTTTTACAAAGCTCATCGGTCTGAAAAGCAAGGTGTGCTGTGATTGGCCAGCTATCCAGTGCTTTGTGATTGGCGCAAATTTTACGCCCCTTGCCATACTATGATGCCATGTCCCGGCCGGAGCCATGATTCAAAAACATTAAAAAACCCATTATAAACTAGGCATTTGTTGCATCCAGTGGGGACATAATTACGGATTTTAATGACTTATACAGTTTTTTTTGCGTTGCATTGCATCGCGGTGCGTAAACATAAAACCATGTCTGCATTTGTGATGGGAGAAATTACAAAGTACAAGCGCTACTCTACACTGCCCAAAACTCGCTTTTGAATCATCAGTGGCAAATTCTTTAAATATAAAAAAACGTACTTGCAGTCTGTGAGTCAGAACAGCCGGCATTGTAGTCTACTCTACCAGGATCAGGAAACAGTCCTCCATAAAATGCTCTGCACACATCTGAATATTTGGATTGAACTGTTCTGGAACAGTGTTGTAAATACAACTTAACCACTGATTTCTAGTCGTGTCCTCTTTTGGAAGACCAAACAATGTAGTTTTGCTTTCACAACGAAACACAGCATCACACACGGCGGGCTTGAGTGAGCAGAGTCCGGGGGCTTGAGAATGGCGGGTGGGCTTGCGGCAACCACATGTGACGACCCCGGGCTGGACTCCGCTTCGTCCACGGTGAAAGCCAATCCGGCGATTCACAGCGTGAAGTTGATGTATTCCCTCAGCGACCAGCACGGATCAGCTCCAGGAATGACGAAGCGGATATCGTCCTCTTTTGGAAGACCAAA
Organism: Sinocyclocheilus grahami; assembly: GCF_001515645.1. Lineage (NCBI taxonomy): Eukaryota > Metazoa > Chordata > Actinopteri > Cypriniformes > Cyprinidae > Sinocyclocheilus > Sinocyclocheilus grahami. The sequence continues at coordinate 629,530 of NW_015505469.1, read as the reverse complement.
CAAAGTTTAGTTTCGCTTTCACAATAAAGCACACAGCGCCTTCACGACATGGCGGCGGCAGCGGCAACACCAATACTACAGCGAGAATAAAAGTTATGCCTTCTTTCTTTGCGTGAACATTTGGGCGGCGTTATGCAAATCTTCCCACATAGTGACGTAGATATGTGGGGCGTGTTAGGACGAGCCGTTTTAGGTAAGCGTGGTTGACTCTTAACTTTTATAAAGAATATCTCTTTGGATTTGAGACTTTAGTCTTTGCAACTTTACAGATCTTCTTTATGCACC
>NW_015505469.1:619747-628614 GCF_001515645.1 Sinocyclocheilus grahami | reverse complement strand
AGAATAAAAGTTACGCCTTCTTTCTTTGCGTGAACATTTGGGCGGCGTTATGCAAATCTTCCCACATCCTGACGTAGACATGTGGGGGCGTGTTAGAACGAGCCCTTTTAGGTAGGCGTGGTTGACTCTTAACTTTTATAAAGAATATCTCTTTGGATTTGAGACTTTAGTCTTTGCAACTTTACAGATCTTCTTTATGCACCAAGAGCTTGTAACACTCCAAAGAGAAAGGAAAAATTTTAATCGCATCATATGACCCCTTTAAGTGAACATTAACGGCCATCGTGTGAGACTGGAGACTAAAGGCCAAAGTATACTTCGGCCGTCCGCATTACGTCATTTTCGTCATCAGGCGGGCCCGCGGACAGCCGCGCACCCCGTCCTCCTGCAGGCCATTTTTTGAGACCGCGCTATGGGATGATATTAGACTCTAAATGATCAATAGATGCACGCACAATTATCCATGCAGTGCATACATTTTATGCATGTATTTTACTAACCACAAACAAATACCTTTCAATTTGAGCCTGTGGAATTCAGGATTAAATGATTGTGCAGCGATGTTTACAAATACATGTTTGCGAATACATATGTTCTGTTCTGCATTAATATATCATACTTAGTTTAGTTCCGCTCCCGCCCGCAAGGTTATATTCCGCATCCACCCGCTCCCGCTATATATTCACTCTTTGTTCACCTGCTGTCCCTTTAGGAATAATAATAACCCGCAAAATTTAGATCTCATTTCCAGAATCTCACATTTAAATTTCCACTACTGATAGTCTAACAAATAAAAGTGTAGTCTGCACAAAATTGTATGTTATTTTATTCGTCTTGTCAAGAGTCTTGAATTTATTGACTTCGACTTGCATTTATATGAATTATCTTAAGACACAAAATTCGTTTATTATTTTATGCGTCTTGTCAGGGTACAATTCGTTTAGCATTCACATCACAATAGGAAGAAAAGTGTTGCAGAGAAAAAAAAATATTATTGTGAAAATAATAAATTTGCAAGTAGCAGCAAGTAATCGTTTTATTCGTCTTGTCAAGAGTCTTGAATTTATTGACTTCGACTTGCATTTATATGAATTATCTTAAGACACAAAATTCGTTTATTATTTTATGCGTCTTGTCAGGGTACAATTCGTTTAGCATTCACATCACAATAGGAAGAAAAGTGTTGCAGAGAAAAAAAAATATTATTGTGAAAATAATAAATTTGCAAGTAGCAGCAAGTAATCGGCCTAATTTAAACAACAGATCTATAACCAAGTATTACGCAAAACACTGGCGCTGCCGTCCGTCTCTTCTGTTGACTAATCGCTTCCTCCAAGTTATGACAGTAACCAAGCAGTTTAAATCTTCTAATTAGCACGGTCAATAGCAGGACAATTGCTCAAATCGAAACTACAGTTTGCACTTCAATGCAGGAAGGGAGCAATGCAAATAGCACAGGCTCCTTCTTAGCCGAGGGCAATTATTATAATTATAAGTGCAATCAAAAATACAAACTCAAACGAAAATACAAAGTAGTAAATAGAAAACGAAATATTCCTTCCTAGCAGCAAGTAATAATTTAAACAATTGCATCCACACGTTGCTCCATCCTTATTCTGCTCGGTCACTCATCGACAACCTGCCTGTTCTGTCTGAGGGCCGTATATTACACAGGCACAGCCTGCTCTGAGCATCGTTATGCACATGCTGCGCACAGACCACACAAATAAAACGCGTGACGCAGAAAGCATGCGTGCAGCGCGTGCATAACAGTCCGAGTGCAGGCTGTGGTCAATAAGAATAAAGCGCAGATATGCTGTTCTGAATGGACGTCGGGAAGGGGATATTGTTAGACCGCCCGCTCCCGTTCAAATTACACCAGAGTTACCGACCGCTACCGCGTTTTATTCGGGAATTTAGTCCCGCGGTGCAAACAAGGGGCTGCGTTTCCCAAAAGCTTCGTAAGCCTAAGAAGTTCTTAAAAACGATCGTACGACTAATCTTAATATTACGGTCTGTTTCCCAAAAGCATCGTAACTTAAGTAGCACTTGAAAAACATCGCAGATCTACGAGTGCTCTGGAGTAATTATAAAGCCCTAAGTGCATCGTAAGACAGATTTACCAAACCAATGTATTGAACCCAGAAATAACGTCTCTATATAGATATTATATACTATAATATATATTTTTATATATAGGCCATATTAATATTTAAAGTATAATATTATAAGTATAATATAATATAATAGTTATTATATCCGAGTTGTCTGGAACGCAGCATTAGGTTAACATTTCAATAAACGAGCGTGTAACCTACTACAATTGACCATATGCACGATTACTTCCTGGTTTTAGATAAGCCAGCTCAGTCATTTCCGGTTAACTGTACTGTGCCTTAAGGGAGCGCCCTTTGCTTGGTTTCTCTACATAATCCATTCACAATTTGGAGAAAAGTTTTGTTTGTCTAAGAGAACCAAATGTCCACATATACCTGTTCAGGAATGACAAACACGAATGTTAAATTTACGCTATCATTATTTATGGTGTTGCAATTATTTTGTTTCTCAGTTTCTGATAAGAATGAGGCAGGAGAGGTTTCTGTGAGAGTCTCTAGCACATATAAAATGAGCTTCACCGGAAGATTATGAGCTGGCTTATCTTTATCCGGAAGTTCTAAATAGCGGTCAATTACGAGCCATTCTATAAGGTAACATGTCAGCACTTGACAAACGGATAGCGACTCCTAAGTAGTACTTAAAGGGATAGTTCACCCAAAAATTAAAATGTGACGTTTATCTGCTTACCCCTAGGGCATCCAAGATGTAGGTGACTTTGTTTCTTCAGTAGAACACATTTGATGATTTTTAACTCCAGCCGTTGCAGTCTATCAGTCATATAATGCATGGCAATGGTAACAAAATATATGAGAGTAAAAAAAACATGCACGGACAAATCCAAATTAAACCCTGCAGCCTAAGACACGAAACGATCGGTTTGTGCCAGAAACCGAACAGTATTTATATAATTTTTTACCTCTAATACACCACTATGTCCAACTGCTTTGAGCGTGCACACGGCATCCGGTGCGTGAGGTGTGTACCCGCTCTGGCGTAGTTGAACTGAAGTGCACTAACTTCAGTTTTACCACCGTTCAAGCACAATAAATTATTATCCATCCATATTTTAATCTCAGTAATGCAGTCAGACAAATAAGCAACGTCAAGACGCTCATGAGGTTTTGAATGTATATAAATATGTGTCATCGGCATACAAATGGTAATGAAGGCCGAGCGATATCAAAAGGTGGCCTAAAGGTGACAAATAAATGTTAAAAAGTAAAGGACCTAAAACCGACGCCTGAGGGATGCCAGTTGAGACAGAACTAATCTCAGATCTATAACCACCCATGGAAACAAACTGGGAATGGTCAGTAAAATAAGACCTCAGCCGTATAATATAATATAATAGTTATTATATCCGAGTTGTCTGGAACGCAGCATTAGGTTAACATTTCAATAAACGAGCGTGTAACCTACTACAATTGACCATATGCACGATTACTTCCTGGTTTTAGATAAGCCAGCTCAGTCATTTCCGGTTAACTGTACTGTGCCTTAAGGGAGCGCCCTTTGCTTGGTTTCTCTACATAATCCATTCACAATTTGGAGAAAAGTTTTGTTTGTCTAAGAGAACCAAATGTCCACATATACCTGTTCAGGAATGACAAACACGAATGTTAAATTTACGCTATCATTATTTATGGTGTTGCAATTATTTTGTTTCTCAGTTTCTGATAAGAATGAGGCAGGAGAGGTTTCTGTGAGAGTCTCTAGCACATATAAAATGAGCTTCACCGGAAGATTATGAGCTGGCTTATCTTTATCCGGAAGTTCTAAATAGCGGTCAATTACGAGCCATTCTATAAGGTAACATGTCAGCACTTGACAAACGGATAGCGACTCCTAAGTAGTACTTAAAGGGATAGTTCACCCAAAAATTAAAATGTGACGTTTATCTGCTTACCCCTAGGGCATCCAAGATGTAGGTGACTTTGTTTCTTCAGTAGAACACATTTGATGATTTTTAACTCCAGCCGTTGCAGTCTATCAGTCATATAATGCATGGCAATGGTAACAAAATATATGAGAGTAAAAAAAACATGCACGGACAAATCCAAATTAAACCCTGCAGCCTAAGACACGAAACGATCGGTTTGTGCCAGAAACCGAACAGTATTTATATAATTTTTTACCTCTAATACACCACTATGTCCAACTGCTTTGAGCGTGCACACGGCATCCGGTGCGTGAGGTGTGTACCCGCTCTGGCGTAGTTGAACTGAAGTGCACTAACTTCAGTTTTACCACCGTTCAAGCACAATAAATTATTATCCATCCATATTTTAATCTCAGTAATGCAGTCAGACAAATAAGCAACGTCAAGACGCTCATGAGGTTTTGAATGTATATAAATATGTGTCATCGGCATACAAATGGTAATGAAGGCCGAGCGATATCAAAAGGTGGCCTAAAGGTGACAAATAAATGTTAAAAAGTAAAGGACCTAAAACCGACGCCTGAGGGATGCCAGTTGAGACAGAACTAATCTCAGATCTATAACCACCCATGGAAACAAACTGGGAATGGTCAGTAAAATAAGACCTCAGCCACCTTTCAAGATGAGTAAGTAGTAGACTGTGATCCACAGTATCAAACGCGGCTCTTAGATCAAAAAGAATAAGAATAGATGTTGCATCAGAGTCAGAAGCCATCAACAAATCATTGGTGACTTTGACCAACTCGAAAACTCGAAAAAGCTGTTTGATCAATAGATTTCCACTTCCGGAATGTTACAGTTCGAGTGGTACGCACACTTGGTCGATGCAATTCCAAATCAAAGAAGACTGAGTGGTCTGACAGACCAATGTCAACGGATGATAACTGAGATGCAAATGTGCCATTTGTAAGCACAAGGTCCAGTGTATGACCTTTGCAATGCGTTGGACACTTTGAAAAGTCACTTTGGTCCACATGAATATTGAAGTCCCCCACAATAAGGATTCTCTGGAACTTTGGGGTCAGCATTGTCAAAAAGTCAGCAAAATCAGACATAAAAGCTGCATGTGACTCAATTATGTTAAATTACAATTAAATTAAATTTGAATTGATACGTGGCTGTGACCCAATAAAAATACCTACATTTGTTTTCCTGGGATTCATTTTATACACGCAAAAAGCAGCATAAACAACAACGTGAGTATTCATATGGTCATGTCACGCACCTGCAGCGCTTCTGCGCATGCAGAAAAACATAATTAAGCTATAGGCTATATAAAAGAAATAAATAGGCCTATATGCGAAATATATTTTTCTAAATAATAAATTAACAAAACGAAAAACAAAACTGTGCAACAATTAGCAGCCTAAATGCAGAATTTTGGCTCATTTTTGTGATGCCTCTTGAGAAAGCGGCATCCTGTTTGTTTCCTTTATTTTACAAAAGCACAATGTTTTGTTTTTATTGTGAATGTACACAAATAAAGGAATATTTAGGATAATTTTAAAATAATCTCTTACTTACTTGATCCTTCATTTGTGGTCATATGAGAGTAAGACATTATTTATAGTATAGTAACACCGTGTATACACCGGACTCGACAGTTGCCACGATGCTGGCGTTCGGTGGAGACGGTGCAAGTTGTTTCCACTTTTAAAAGGAAAAAAAAAAAAGTGATCGTGCCGGCGCCTCACTCGTGCAGTTAAAGGGTCATGAAACCCCAGACTACCTTTTCTGAGATTTTAGCAGAGGGGTTTGTGTTGCACATCATAGAAGACAATGTTAACATCCGATCATTTTAACTGTTGGAGAAAACTTTTTGACTGTTGGAGCTTTTTTTGCTATTTTCATCTTCCGGATTTAAAATCTACATCGTGTTGACGTCACAATTTGTGACGTGTCTTGGCAATGGACTATAGTACTTCGATGACACGTCGGTGTCTATTAAATTATTAATGAGACTGAGTGTTCTTATCCTATGAGAAGACGCTTCACTTAATTATTCACAACAGCATGTGTTAATTTGCTGTGTCAGACGTTTCAGAGTCTGTGAGATGGCATTGCGCACATTACCTGAGAGAAATGTTCATGGATCGAAGAAGAGTGTTTGTTTTTGCATTGTAATAAGAGTTCGGTACAAACGCGATTCATTCACTTGGTGAGCATAACCATTTTTACAGCTCTGACACCCATCAAAAGACTTATATAAATGCCACAGAATAAGCCTTAAAATTTCTCAGAGGTGCAACAGTGTGTTCACATATATGTTTTCGATGCAGAGTGCAAATGGCTGTGCATTTATTTGTGTTTTTAACTCGATGGGAGCGAAATGAAACTGTCTGAAAGCGAAGCTGTCTGTGTCTGTCTCCTTTCTTCCCCCTCCTTTCCGCTGCACACCACGCCCAATTTTTTTGCGTTTTTTAAAGGGGTCATATGATGCGATTTCAATTTGTCCTTTCTCTTTGGAGTGTTACAAGCTCTTGGTGCATAAAGAAGATCTGTAAAGTTGCAAAGACTAAAGTCTCAAATCCAAAGAGATATTCTTTATAAAAGTTAAGAGTCATTCACGCCTACCTAAAACGGCTCGTTCTAACACGCCCCCACATACCTACGTCGCTCTGTGGGAAGATTTGCATAACGCCCAAATGTTCACACAAAGAAAGAAGACGTAACTTTTATTCTCGCTGTAGTTTAGTTGTTTCCGCTGCCATGTCGTAAAGACGCTGTGTGCTTCATTGTAAAAGCGAAACTACTTTGTTTGGCCTTCCAAAAGAGGACGATATCTGCTTCGTCATGCCTGGAGCTGATCCGTACTGGTTGCTGCGGAAATACTACAACTTTGCGCTGTCGATCGCTGGATCGGCTTTCACCGTGGAAGAAGCGGAGTCCTGCCCGGAGTCATCACATGTCCTTCTGCACGCTCCGTCGTCGAAATCGCCGGCTGCGCCGTTCTGATCCTGGTAGAGTAGACTACAATGCCGGCTGTTCTGACACAAAGACTGTAAGTAAGTTTTTTGGGCAGTGTAGAGTAGCGCTTGTTGTTTGTCATTTCTCCGATCACAAATGCAGACATGGTTTTATGTTTACGCGGCGCGATGCAAAGCAACGCGTAAAAAGACAGTACAAGTCGTTATAATCCGTAATTATGTCCCCACTGGATGCAACGAATGCCTCGTTTATAATGGGTTTTCATGTTTTTGAATCATCACTCCGGCCTGACAGGGCATCATCACAGTATGGTAAGGGGCGTAACATTTCCGTCACACGCTTGAGGTATTCAGCCAATCATAACACACTGGATAGCTGACCAATCACAGCACACCTCGCTTATTCAGACCGATGAGTTTTGTAAAAATCAACACGTTTCAGAAAGGCGGGGCATAGAGGAGAAACAATAATGTACAGTATGTGGAAAATAATGTGTTTTTTTAACCTTAAAGTTCAACTCTGCGGACCCGGATACGGGTCCAAAGTTACGTTAAAAATGTGTATGCGTATGTGTATGTGTATGCAAAGAATACCATTCCTTTTGGTTTTTATATTCATAAAGCAGTAAAATTAAGCTTAGAAATGTATTCGTCCCACACACGATTTTCCGCCTAGCCATTGCAAACTTTTTTTACGAAGAATGTGTATTTGATATATTTTTTACAATAAAGTCAAGTCATATATCACAAGAAAGCTCTCATTCTCAAGAATTTCACGATGTAGATATACACGATGTACAATATTTTATTGTGTGACAATCATAGATCGAATTATCTTCAATTGAATCGCGATGAAAAAAAAACAAAAAACTGATTTTTTTATTGTGTAACATTTCTACTCGTAGCACTGCTTCAGTTAGCCGCAAACGAGGGGGGGGGGGGGGGGGTCGCCATCCGGTTGCTCAGCCAGTGGTCTGTGGAGAATGTAGTTCATGAACGCGAGAATGGAGGCTTTTCTCCGCATAGTTGAAAAGTATATAATGTTATTTATAAAGAATTACACTCATATTTTGTAGTTCAAATGGTTTTATTTACAATGAAACCATTTTTTTAAATTTCCTCCATTGTATGTGTGTAGGGCAAACATTTGAATTTGAGTATGAAAAATTTTGGCGAAAATTCCAAAAAACGCCCAGAGCTTACTGCATAAACACATTTCATTACACCAAATACACAAAATACTGTTCTTTTTAGCAGCATCATGACCCCTTTAAAACTGTGGTGAGAACTAACCAGTGCGGAAAACGGGGGGTTTCATGACCCTTTAAGCATTACTAACTGGACAACTCAGCCTGTTCATTGTCATAATAAAATACAGTCAGCCAAACATTGAAAACCATGATATTTTAGTTCCCCTTACTCCACAACAAATACTTTAAATGTAACGGTAGAACAGAAAACAAGAATAAAAAATATAAGAAGCCAAAACTAATTAATGAAAAATGTTGTACTTCGCGTTCCAATATCCACGTAAAACAAAATGTGCTAGGCAGGGCCATTTCTAGGCATAGGCGAGCTAGGCGGTTGCCGCCCTAGGGCGCCACCAGCTGAAGGGGCGCCAATGAGCGCACGTACTGGCACTTTTAGCAGGGTTGTGATAAAGAGTGGCACGGTGACCCTGAAATATGACTGCCGCCCCCACTGGATCCCCCAACATTATTGGGCTAGAGTACTGTCAATCTGACGATGCCTGTATGCCGCTAGATCAGAGTGCTGTCAATTGCTGCCTGATGGTTGCATGCAAAGTTTGCATTTGGAGCGCTCAACAACGCCATTAGATCAGTGGGCTCTGTCAGTGCTTTGGCAAGGTAACACTTTTTTTT
>NW_015505469.1:612545-619620 GCF_001515645.1 Sinocyclocheilus grahami | reverse complement strand
TTAGCCCAGGAAGGGCTCCTGATCCCCAGTCCAGCCCAGGAAGGGCTCCTGATGTTTTGTTTAGCCCAGGAAGGACTACTGATCCCCAGTCCAGGAGCCCATCCTGGGCTGATCCCCAGTTCCGCCCAGGAAGGGCTCCAGCCCAAGAGCTCTCTCCAGTGCCCGCTCCTCAAAAATGCTCGCCCTCCCACCCTCTCCGGCCTCCTCCAGCGTCACCATGGTCTGAGTCTCCCTCGCCTCTGCCTCCAGCCTCCGAGGCCCGGACTCTGCCTCGGTCCGAGCTCAGAGCACCCTCCAGTGCCCGCTCCTAGAAATTGCCCTCCAGTGCCTGCTCCTAGAACGCGCCCTCCAGTGGCCGCTCCTCGAAAATGCCCGCCCTCCCACCTGCTCCAGCCTCCTCCACCGCTGTCAGCTGGCAGCCCCTCTGCTCGCCCTCAGCCCACCATCATTGCGGTGCGAGCCCCGCGGCACTGCCATCCTCCAGCGTCGCCGGGGTCGGAGTATCCCTCACCTCCAGCCTCCGAGGCAGCTCCACCTCGGCTCCTAGCTCCCTTGCCTCCACCGTCAACCATCATTCCATCAGCTCCACCCGACTCCCTCGTCCCTCCGGCTCCGCCTTGGTCAGGCTCCGCCCCGCCATTGCCTCTGGACTCCTCTCTTCTTGCTGCGCCTTGTCGCTCTGTCCTACTGGCTCCGTTGGGCTCCTTCCTCCCGTCAGCTCCACCTTGGTCCTCAGTCGCTCCGGCTCCGCCGTGGATCTCTGGACCTCCGCCTTGGTCGCCAGAGCCCTCAGCTCCACCCTGACCCCCCGGATCCTCAGCATCCCGCTGGCTCGTTGGCTCTCCGCCTCGGGCTCCTCCTCCACCTGCTCCGCCGCTGTTGGTCGGCCCCCTGGAGTCGGTGGACATTCCTCCTCCATGGCTCCTCTCTCCGTTGGCTCCACCGTGGGCCGCTATTATAGCTGTAGCCAGGATCCCCCCTGGCTCCTCTTGCTCCGGTTCCCTCCTGTCGTCTCTCTGGCTCCTGCCTCCATCGTCACCTCCCTGGACTCTGTTAGCCGTCCTCCTCCTGGAAGTCCGTCCTCCGCCGAAACCTCCACCTGTCTGCTCTGCCTGCCAGCCCTTTGCCTTCCCCTGTCACCATCTCACATCCTCTGCTTTGTCCTCCTCCTAGTCCTCCTCCGCCCCTCCCTCTGTTTTTACGGTGCGAGGATGCACCTTTCCGGGGGGGGGGGGGGGTAATGTAACACCCCTGTGGACTGTTTGTTGTGGTTTCTTCCCCTGTTGTTGGTTTAGCCCGTTCAATTATTAGTTAATCACCTCATTGCGCTCACCTGTCTGTCCCTCGTTAACTGCCCTATATCTGTTCCTGTCTCTTGTGTTCTAGTTTGTCGGTTATTGTGAATGTTACCCCGAGTGTGTGTGTCTCCGCCTTGTTGTTAAATATCCTTGTCGTCCTCGTCATCCTGCCTGCCTCCACACACCTGGCCCGTGACAAATAATGCAATAACTGACACTTTAAATCAATGTTTCAAGAAACAACAAAACAATTGAACAAAACAGATAATGACAAAAAAGTAGCCATTGATAATATCTAAACAATATGTAGTAGTATAGTATCCAAATCAAAATGTAATAAAATTGATTTATGTGTAAATTATGTGCAATGTCTTAGCCACTAGGGGTTGTTATATAGGGCTATACAGGCATCTAGTGGCAACACAATGATATTACAGATACTAAATTGTGCAAAATGTTTATCTTAACAGTCAATTTACAAATAATGCATTCAGATTTGTGGAACTCATTGCACTGAATCTCCACAAATTAGTGTCGTTACTATGACAACCAATTTGAATGTGACAAGCAACTGGTGTCTGAAAATAATTATACTGTATATATATAATTATGCCGGGCAATAGGGATTTCGCCTAGGGCGTCAAATTGGCTAGAAATGGCCCTGGTGCTAGGCATAGTAATATCACAGGGGTATGGTGGTCACGCTGAATGGCACGGACTACAGGGTATTTAAACTGAGCAGTGTAGTGTAAAAAATAACATAAACGTAGGCCACTAAAAGAACATCAAATTAAGATAAGTATGTTTGAGAGGTAACTTGACATTTTAATACCAAATATAAAATAATTTTAGATGCAATTTAATAATATGAATGATTTAATGCGCTTTTGAACTACAGGGAAAGGGTGCTTTAACGTGAGCAACACCATGAACACGGATGCTGCCTATAGGCTAATTCTGCCATGTGACACCACATTTATTTGCGTTAAAGCCCCTTTTCTCGACAAAAAGTGTTTCCAAACAATTTTTTGCAAAATTTGAAGTATCGATATAGACTTTTTGCGCTAAAGTTAAACAGAAAAAGATAATGTCGACACATGGGAAATTTTATCGATAAATTACATTTCCACCAGCTATATCGGTAAAAATTTTGAAGAGCTAAATATTTGGCTTGTGACTGAGTAAAACGTGGGGCACTCAGCTGTTGGGAGGGAGGTGTTGTTCGCGGTCGGTTATGCCGAGTTCACACTGCATGATTTTATCCCGATTTTTCACTCGCCGACAAATGCCTGAAATCAGAGGCAAATCGGAGCTCGTTCACGCGAGTGACAATCACGCAGTGTGAATTATCAAAGACACGATCTGAGAGAATCGTTGACGCCCGTGAAATATTTGGCATGCTAAATATCTGGAGCTGTCGGCAATTCACAATCCTGCTGTGTGAAATGAGTTCTGACTGAAAAACACATCGGCGATGACCTACAGCCAATGAGAGAGCACAGTGGGAAGTTCGGGGAGGAGTTATATGAAACGTAGTTTGCGGACCAGTGTTGCCAAATCCGCGATTGCCACCGGTTGTTTTATGTCAGCAAGTTGAAGTGACCCCAATAACGTGATATTTAGGTCCTGTAATGTGATTTGTACCAGGAGAACCCCGCCAAAAAATAAATAAATTTACCCCCCCCCGAAGGCAATTTTTACTGGGGGACCCCCTCGAAAGCAATTGGGCTATTTTCAGGCTAGTTTTGAGTAGTGATTGGGCAGGTTTTGTAGTGAAAACCTGGCAACCCTGCAACAGACAGAGTTATCGGTGATTCTCCCTATTGTAAAGTCATGCAGTGTGTAACCTCCTGTCGTCGTTCCATCGTGCAGTGTGAACACAGCAACAACTGAATGCTACCCCAGATAGTCGTTCAGTGTGAAACCAACAGTGATGCGACGTCTTTGAAAATCGTGCAGTGTGAACTCGGCATTAGGGCCGCCAGCAATGAAGATAGATAGATAGTGGGAACGGGGCGAGTGTAGTTAGGGACGGGGCGCTAGGAGTGCCGTTGTTCGTTACGGCACTGTTCTTGATGGACTGCTTGTGCACGCTGGAATATTGCTGAGCTTTGTTACTGCACTGTTCTTGGTGGACTGCTTGAGCGTGCTGGAATATTGCTGAGCTTCGTTACTGCACTGTGCTTGATGGACTGCTTGAGCGTGCTGGACTATTGCTGAGCTTCGTTATTGCACTGTTCTTGATTGGCTGCTTGAGCACGCTCAGGCAGTCCTTTTGTGGGACTGCCTGAGCGTGTTGGCATATTGCTGAACTTCGGCACTGTGCTGAAACGGTGTGGAATTCGGAAAAATATAAGTTTTTAGTCTCAAAACATTTAGGTCATGTGTAAGCCTGTCCTCATTTTTCCCTCTGTTAAATAAAAACAAATAATACTTTTGAAGTAGTGGTGGTGTGTCATTTCCCTGGTGCCAGACCCCACTGGCAAAGAATCAAAGGTGGTGGCAGCGGGCCAGTTAAGTAGAGAAAAAAAAGTATTACAATATCGTCCTGCGCATTATTCAAGTGCACTTGTTAGTGCGTGAGTATGTGTAAATGAACTGGAAGTGAGTTTTTTTCACAGAGTGTTTAATTTTTTCCACTTTTTGTCGAGGCTATCCATCGCCTACAATCTGTTTTTCTTTTGGGAAACACTTTTCTTTTGAGGCAGTCAGTGTGTGCTGTGGTGGAGCTGTGCCATTTTGTTCCAGAAAGTTCCTGAGTTTTTCCTGGGCCACGCTGAGTTTTTGCTCGTGTTTTTTTTTTTTTATTACCCTGCCATTCTGATGACATCTCCTCACTGTCCTGCCCCAGCTGTTCCATTTCATCATCACAAATCATTGCATCAATTTAATCGTTGCTACAGAGGTACAAACGTTCTTTGCACCAGTGGCGGCTCGTGGGTTTTAAAATAGAGGAGGCACTAATTGTATTGGTCTGGGATCCCTGCCAATTATTATTATTTTTATTATATTATTATTATTTGATTAACCACTTTAAAATGGCTTTTTTTGTTGTTGCTTTTAGTCAGAAAACATAAAGAAAATGACACACATACAGCAAGATAATATAATTTCACTTACCCGGCCTATCACTTGAAGCAAACATCCATCCCTTCTTGTGTTAAAAGAGCGCTGCCTGTTGTGCTATTTAATTAAGCCGACTGCTGTAGTCTATATCCAGTTAGGCGTGTTTTCCCTTTTTTTATTTCTATATATATACTGTTTGAATGACAGCTTGGTAAATCTGTTGACGATCAAATATTCAATATCGGTACTCATCATAAGTCCATCCATCATTCATCATTCCATGGGCTCACGCCCGTTGGTGTCCAATGCCTTTCTGACGCTCCATTTCCACTTTGCACGGTTCTGTGCCATCCTGCTAAGAGAGTGGATGTCCCTCTGACACCATTATTTGATGTCATCCAACCACTCCCTACTCGGTCTTCCTCTCTGTGTCTGTCCATCCATGATCCCAAACATCACACACTTCACCAGTCGCTTGTCCTCCATCCTGCAGATATGTCTAAACAGGCTGAGCTTCCTCTCTGTGATGAGTTGTACAATGTTCCTCGTGTTTCCAACTCGTCTTTGCACCTCCACGTTTGTGATTTTCTGATGCCAGTGAATGTGAAAGATTCTCCTGTAACACTTCATTTCAAACGCCCGCAGTAAATCTTTGTCTTTCTTCCTCAATGTCCATGTCTCACAAGCATACAGCAACACACTCATCACACATGTCCTGATTATGCCGATTTTGGTCTCTGTTCTGATATGCTTGCTGTTCCATATTGTCTTGAACCCTGCCATTACTCCCGTTGCCGTCGCTATTCTCCTCTTGATCTCCTTGTTGCAATCGTTGTCTCAGGTCAGTAGACTACCCAGGTACACAAACTCCATGACATTTTCAATACTTCTGCCCCTGATCTCCAGTTCCTCTTCTATGTTCTCTTGTCCAAGCACCATTGTTATTAGGCACGTTTCCATTACAGATTTGCGCAAAACTTTGGCGATATTTTCTGAATGTCGATAAAAAAGTATTGCGAAATGATGGCGTTTTCATTAACCAATGTTATGCGGCTAAAACGTAACCTTTTGCCTCTCGCGATAAGTCATGGCAACGGATTTTGGTGGGATTTTGACGGCTTTTGGCTATATTTATTCAAAGGAGGTTTATGCGTGTATCTTTACAGAAGCAGCAAAGAGAGCCGCTTCAGAAACGTGCGTGGCACGGCTGGAATAAACCATAGCCTGTATAAAAACATAAACACAAGCATTGAGTGGCCGTAATCAGCTTCAGTGACCGTATCAGAGCCACACTGCTCCGCAGACGTGTGCAGTGTATATTGTCCAAGTATTAATAGAAGGGAAAGCCCCTTATACTGGAGCGTGGCCACTTATGAAGTGTTTCTTGGAGGTTATAGTACACTGAAGAATGATCATATTACTTTTTACATACGCCATGTGACCTGTAAATGCGAAAAAGCCGTTTCCATTGCAGTTTTGCGAATTAATCCTTTTTCGCATTGCCTGGAAAACCACCTCATGCGAGCGTAAAAACTTTTTTGTGATATATGGGCGTTTTTGCGAAATTGACTCGCAATTTCAATTTGCGCAATTTGAAGGGTAATGGAAACGCGCCTACTGTCTTTTCAATGTTGATCTTTAATCCTGCAGCCTCTCCTGCTTCATTCATCCAATCTAGATTTCCTTGTAATTCAACTCTATCCTCCTCCAGTAGATCAATGTCATCTGCAAATTTAGAGGTTATTGATCTTGTACCCATTCACTGATATTCCTGTGCCATTGTCCCTTACCGAGTCCATTACTCTCTGGAGGTACGAGATGAATATAGTTGGCGATATCGGCTCCCCTTGTCTTGTTCCGACTGTTGTTTTTAACCAATCGTCCATTCCTCCACCAACTCGGACCGCCGACTGCGAGATTTCACAGATGTTCTGCAGTATCTTGGTCAATCTTGCTCCGACTCCAGATTAGATTAGATTAGATTAGATTCAACTTTATTGTCATTGCACATGTAAGGTACAAGGCAACGAAATGCAGTTAGCATCTAACCAGAAGTGCTATAAGCAGTAAGTACAGGATATACAGTGTCTCCAATATGTTACAAATGTACAATAAATATACAGATAAGGCAGTACTATGGACATAATTTACAGATTTTTAAATACTATCAGCATGATATACAGATAGGTGTACTATGAACATACTATACAGATGGATTATGTAATAAGTTTATGTACACTATAAGCAGAAAAGTATGAACATATGAACATCATTTACAAATGAATATGTAAGCGATACATTAAGCTGTACAAAACACAAGTGCAATGGACATTTTAAAAAGTGCATAGAAAATATTCCAGTGTGCAAATGGATCATTCAGTATTCTGGATGTACAGAAAGTAGTGCAAGTAATAACAAGTGTAACAGTTTTTTTTGTTGTTTTTTTTTGGTAAACCAGGTGTAGTGATGTGTAGGGGTGAGGAGTGTGAATGTGGTGTGTGGGGGGGAGTCAGCGGGCAGAATTCAGTAAGGAGACAGCTGAAGGGAAAAAGCTGTTCCTAAGTCTCCTGGTCCTTGTCCGGAGGCTCCTGAAGCGCCTCCCGGAGGGCAGGAGGTTAAACAGTCTATGGTCAGGGTGAAAGGAGTCCTTAAGAATGCTGCGAGCTCGACGTAGACAGCGTTTCCTCTGGATGTCCTCAATAGCAGGAAGT
>NW_015505469.1:611537-612188 GCF_001515645.1 Sinocyclocheilus grahami | reverse complement strand
GGCTCAATGCGGTGTAGACATCTGTGGAGGTGAGTTTGAGGGGTTGGTGGTCTGCTGAGAGTGTGATATTGGTGGCCGTCTCCTTGCTGTCACTGTCGAAGCGAGCATAAAAGTCATTCAGCTCGTTAAGGAAAGAGACGTCTGTGACCGTTGGAGTAGAGTTGCTTGGCTTGTAGTCACTGATGACCTGGATGCCCTGTCACATGCGTCGGGGGTCAGAGTTGGAAAAGTGTTCCTCTACCTTTAGCTTGTAGCAGTACTTGGCCTTTTTGATGCCCCTCCTCAGGTTAGCCCTGGATTTGCTGTAGGCCTGCGCGTCATCTGATCTGAAGGCAGCGTTGTGGGCTTTCAGCAGGAGTCGCACCTCCTTGTTCATCCATGGCTTCTGATTAGGGTATGTTGTGATCTGTTTCTCTGTTGTAACACTGTCAATGGTGGTGTTGATGTAATCCATTACAGAGGAGGTATAGATATCAATGTCTGTGTGAGAGCCACAGGCAGTCTGAGAAGCAAACATACTCCAGTCCGTGTATTGAAACCTGTCCTGAAGTAAAGAGTCTGCTCCTGTTGGCCACACTTTGATGGTCCTCACTGATGGCTTCACACGGTTGATGAGGGGTGAATACTTAGGGGTGAGAAACAAAGAAAGGT
>NW_015505469.1:581572-608362 GCF_001515645.1 Sinocyclocheilus grahami | reverse complement strand
GACTTAAAGACTTAAAGCATGTTGGCACAGTTGCTTGGGTGAGGGACAGGTTGAAGATGTCTGTGAAGACCCCTGCGAGCACATGCCCTCATGCCCTAAGCACACGTCCAGGAATGCCGTCGGGGCCAGCAGCCTTGCGTGCGTTGATCTGGCTCAATGCAGTGTAGACATCTGTGGAGGTGAGTTTGAGGGGTTGGTGGTCTGCTGAGAGTGTGATATTGGTGGCCGTCTCCTTGCTGTCACTGTCGAAGCGAGCATAAAAGTCATTCAGCTCGTTAAGGAAAGAGACGTCTGTGACTGTTGGAGTGGAGTTGCTTGACTTGTAGTCACTGATGACCTGGATGCCCTGCCACATGCGTCGGGGGTCAGAGTTGGAAAAGTGTTCCTCTACCTTTAGCTTGTAGCAGTATTTGGCCTTTTTGATGCCCCTCCTCAGGTTAGCCCTGGATTTGCTGTAGGCCTCAGCATCATCTGATCTGATGAGTGATAGTTTTAATTTTTTGTGGCTGTCAATGGTGGTGTTGATGTAATCCATTACAGAGGAGGTATAGATATCAATGTCCGTGTGAGAGCCACAGGCAGCCTGAGAAGCAAACATACTCCAGTCCGTGTATTGAAACCTGTCCTGAAGTAAAGAGTCTGCTCCTGTTGGCCACACTTTGATGGTCCTCACTGATGGCTTCACACGGTTGATGAGGGGTGAATACTTAGGGGTGAGAAACAAAGAAAGGTAATCAGACTGTCCCAGGTGGGGGAGGGGGGTTGCGATGTAAGCTCCATCAATGTTTGTGTAAACATGATCCAAAGTTTTGTCTCCTCTAGTGTGGCAGGAAACATGCTGATGAAATTTAGGGAGCACTGTCTTTAAGTTGGAGTGATTAAAATCACCCGCGACAATAAATGCAGCCTCCGGGTGAGCCGTCTGTTGTTTACTAATGGCCACATGCAGTTCGTTCATAGAAAGCTTGGCATTAGCATCCGGTGGAATATAGGCTGCAGTTATAATGGTGGAAGTGAACTCCTGTGGCAGATAAAAAGGTCTACACTTAACTGTGAGAAACTCTAGGTTAGCTGAGCAGTGTCTCCCAACAATGACAGAGTTCGTACACCAAGCTTTGTTAACATAAATGCACAATCCTCCACCTCTGGTCTTGCCGGAGTCATCTGCCGTCCTATCTGCCCGGAGCGTGTAGCCAGTTGTAGTGTGCGTTCAGTGATCCACGGTTTGTTTTGCTTACACGCTGTTGGTAAGACTTCCCTCACAGATGATTGTATCGCTTCAGTCAACCGTCGAACTCTCATTTAGTTCCACTGGCTGCGATGGTGAGTTTGGAAGTCTTTGCTCCACTTTGTCCTTGAACGCTGCCCGCACCGTTACATTTCCAAGTGCATCGATGTTCCTTCTTGGTTCATGTAGTTGTTGTCTCGTTTACGGGGTTATACCTGAATAGCGCATCTTTTGCTCACTTGCGAAGCAAGAAACCAACTCCCCTCATGTGATTTTTCTCTTCTCCTGACCAAATCACTTCTCGTCCATTCAGCTCTTCCACACCTGTCTAGCGCATCTCTGACAGTCCCAATATAATCACACTCATATGGTGTAATTTCCTTATGGAACAGCTCCAGTTTGCCAGGACTTCTGAGAGTCCATACATTCCATGTACCTATCTTCAGAAAGTCTATTGCTGCTTTGAGTTTCTTTTTTCCTTCTCCTTCTACTCCGGTAGCTAACTTTTCAACCCAGCCCCAGTTTCCCAGCTGAGGATGCGGACCTTGTACAAACCCGATTCCAAAAAAGTTGGGACACTGTACAAATTCTGAGTAAAAACAGAATGCAATGATGTGGAAGTTTCAAATTTCAATATTTTATTCAGAATACAACATAGATGACATATCAAATGTTTAAACTGAGAAAATGTATCATTTTAAGGGAAAAATAAGTTGATTTTAAATTTTATGGCATCAACACATCTCAAAAAAGTTTGGACAAGGCCATGTTTACCACTGTGTGGCATCCCCTCTTCTTTTTATAACAGTCTGCAAACGTCTGGGGACTGAGGAGACAAGTTGCTCAAGTTTAGGAATAGGAATGCTGTCCCATTCTTGTCTAATACAGGCTTCTAGTTGCTCAACTGTCTTAGGTCTTCTTTGTCGCATCTTCCTCTTTATGATGCGCCAAATGTTTTCTAATTTGTAAATTATTCCATTCCTTTTTTACTCACAATTTGTACAGTGTCCCAACTTTTTTGGAATTGGGTTTGTATAACCGGGCGACGATCGAGCCGGTGTGTTCCTGTTTGTTTGGTTGTCATTGTGCATTGGATTTAATTTGTCTTGTTTCTTTTACAGGTGGCAGTATCTGCACCCCACCACCCAACCCTCCTCCTTTATCTGGGCTTGGGACCAGCCCAGTCACCTGCGGCGGAGTTCTCATCATAAGTACTTGGTACATTATCAGCACAGCGGGAGACGTTCAAACTAATATCACGTAATTTACGTCTCTATGATAATTAGTTGATATACCAGAAGGGAGGCTAGCCGCCCTTGCGATGTTTCTTTTCTCAACACTCCTCAGTGCTGACAGTGAACACTCGATGGTGATTGGCTATTTTTTTTTTTTTTTACCAACGGAGGCACGAGAGCTCAACTCTCCCCCGGTCTCCACCTCCCCCTCTCTATAATTAGCGGTTGTAATTACATAAGCAGATTCGGCACATTCGCGATAGAATATCTGCGGTTTCCAACTTCATTAACATGTTATGGTATTACAGCTGTTGAAATTACAAACAAAAAATACACATTCTGAGGCATGAACTGAAATGAATTATGAATTTTATTAACATTAAATCGTCCTCCTCCTATTTTCACCTCAAAATGTTGGGGAAGCGGTGCCTCCCCAGCCTCCCCTGATGAGCCACCACTACTTTGCACATACACACACACACATGAACTCTTCACTGATACCTGAACTGAGTAAATTAACTGTGTTGGTGTGAGAACTGAATCCTCACAGTCAAGAGTTATTTTTGAGTTTATTTGAAGTGAATCATTTGAATTCAATTGCAGGAGTCATTATTTGGTTCAGAGTTTTGTTTGAGATATCCAGTGCCTTTTGGAAATCAGTTTGTGTGTTTTGATATTGAAATTAATTCTGGGAAACTTGTGTATGAAGTGTTAAACAGAAGTGTTGAAAGGTTTATCAAAGTTTTGGGGAACTTTTCATCAACTATTTGTTTTATTTCATTAATTTGTTTAAACTGAGCCAATTCTTTCAAAGTCCAGTTTCCTAAAAAAGAGAAAAACAATAAATTGTTAATTGTTAATGAGTCATACAGTCAACAGTTATTTGTGCAAGTTACCTTGGAGTAGGGGCGTCTCACTTACACTATTAGGTTTAGGAGGGTGGGAATGTGAATGATTTATTTTACCTCACATGAATACACTTCAGGGAGCCACCGTACTGACACTTACTTACCTGAAGTCTACTTTTCCTATTCCTGTTGTTTTACAACAGTGTAAGCTAAAACATATACACACATAGTGCATACTGAGACTGAAAGCACCGGAGTGGGGACTAGGATCCTTTCACTTTTAAGTCTTCCAATGGCTCATAGTAATTTCCCCCTACAAGGCAGGACGTATGCCTATAGTCTTTTTACACATGCACACAAATCCTCTCCTTATAACAAACAAAGTGGATACACAATGTAAATAAAAGATTCATTGTGAAGTTTAGTCAGACAGATTCATTGATTAAAAGTTTCCACACAGTAAAAAAAAAAAAAAAAAAGTTTCTTTACAGGTAAGTGTCTGTATTTTTTTTTACTGAATTTTCCCATTTTTCATTTTACGATGAAATACCTGTTGTTTTACAGATATTTTATGTATTTTAAAGTTCCAACAATAAATTTACAGATAATTGCTTGTATTTCGGTATTACATACATTCTCTGTTTTTTAAATGGAAATTTTCTGCATTTTCACGGAGTAATGTGTAATTTTACATAAAATTATATTTAATATTTACGGATTATTCCTGTAAAAATAGGGGACATTTTTTTTAACCACAAATCATTGTCAAAGTTTTTTTATTACCATTGAAGATCGTTAAAGGGGTCATATGATGTTGCTAAAAAGAACATTATTTTGTGTATTTGGTGTAATGAAATGTGTTTATGCGGTTTAAAGTTAAAAAACACATTATTTTCCAGATACTGTACATTATTGTTTCTCCTCTATGCCCTGCCTTTCTGAAACCTGTCGATTTTTTCATCGGTCTGAAAAGTGAGGTGTGCTGTGATTGGCCAGCTATCCAGTGCGTTGTGATTGCCTCAAGCTTGTGACAGAAATGTTACGCCCCTCACCATACTGTGATGCCCTGTCCGGCCGGAGCGACGAGACAAAAACATTAAAACCCATTATAAACGAGGCATTTGTTGCATCCAGTGGGGACATAAATATGGATTTTAATGACTTATACTGTCTTTTTATGCGTTGCATTGCATCGTGCCACGTAAACATAAAACCATGTCTGCATTTGGGATCAGAGAAATTACAAACAAGCTCACAACAAAACTCGCGTTTGAATCGTCAGTGGCAAATCCTTTAAATGAAAACGTACTTACAGTCTGTCAGTCAGAATAGCCGGCATTGTAGTCTACTCTCCCAGGATCAGGAAACAGTCCTCCATAAAATGCTCTGCACACATCTGAATATTTGGGTTGAACTGTTCTGGAACAGTGTTGTAAATACAACTTAACCACTGATTTGTAGTCGTGTCCAATTTTGGAAGACCAAACAATGTAGTTTCGCTTTCACAACGAAACACAGCATCACACACGGCGGTCTAGAGTGGGAGGCGTTATGCAAATCTTCCCACATAGTGACGTAGACATGTGGGGGCATGTTAGAACGAGTCATTTTAGGTAGGCGTAGTTGACTCTTAACTTTTATAAAGAATATCTCTTTGGATCTGAGACTTTAGTCTTTGCAACTTTACAGATCTTCTTTATGCACTAAGAGCTTGTAACACTCCAAAGAGAAAGGAAAACATGAAATTGCATCGTATGACCCCTTTAATCATGTGAGGGTTAAAGTGAGGATTTTAAGGTAAAATAATAGTATTTGTACATACAGTACATGTACTGTAAATTATGCATTGTTTCTTTTACTACTCGTTTAACCTTGTCTTGAAAATAAATGCTCATTTTAATCATTATTTGGTATTGTTTTCCGTGATAGTAGGTTTAGTGTAGTGTGTGTGTGTGTGTGTGTGTGTGTGTGTGTGTGTGTGTGTGCGTGTGCGTGTGTGTGTGTAAGCACACGCACGATAACGCAGATTAAAATTTGCCGCCAATTTAGCGCCACCCACGATGGTTGGCTTTACATATGCTGTTTTTTTCAACAGGAAGGGCACTGCACTTTGGCGTTTTGAGGACCTGGGACAGTCTTGAGCACTTACTTCCTGTCGCGCGCACGCGCTCTCAAGTGGCCAAGACTGCAAGTGTGGGTATTTGGACAAGGCACGAGTCATCTGACAATGAAGAGGATACTAAAAGAAGGCTACGGAGTTCGCATTAAAGAAGTGGACGCTGACATTTACAAGTCATGTGGTGGTGTGCTCTTTACTCCCCAAAATAAATGGCATCCATGCTGAGCATGGGTCTTAGTAGGCCTATAGGCTGTTGTTGATCAGGATAAAGATGGGAAGTTATGGGAAGACGCGTTTTGGCGAGCCAATATGATTAATATATGGCCATGCTCAGTAAGCCATATTCTCTCTATTGTATGTATATGTTGTTATAGTGCCAGACTATGTCTACACAAATCAGTACTTGCCACGTGTATGTTATTAATCAAGTCAAGTCAACTTTATTTAGCGCTTACAATAGCCTACCCTACAGATTGTGTCAAAGCAGCTTTACAGTGTTAAACAGGAAAATAGTGTACTAGAATAATGAATAAATAAGTATTTAATTATTTATACATTTAAGAAAACATTTTAATTAATTTAAATAAAAGTAAACATACGTATTAACCATAACTGTATTAAGATTAGGTGTAATTTTGCATTTGTCCCGCAGGTGGCTGCACGTGTCTGTCTGTGTTCTTACAAGCGCACTCTATTTCTCCAGGAGCACTCATCTACAACGAACTTCCTACAATGCTTCTGTGAAACGCAGCCTGCATGTTAGTTTGCCTATTTTGCCCAAGACCGTGATATATTTAAGTCCATGTCATACTAACAGGACACACTATAGCCTACTTGAAGGTCGAGAGCTGTAGTTTAAAGAAGATTGCAATGGCGTATGCTTTTTCGGAACTATGGTTTTGGGAAACACCGAATTGTTAAACTATGCTGATAACGAATAAACTTGCAACCAGCAAGTTCTATAGTCGCATCAAGATTAGTCTAAAGCATTATGTAGGATTTTCAACTTTGTTGCAGCTGCTTCGTCAGGGCTATTTTCCATTTCAAAATGAGTGTGGTTGTATGTAGCCTACAAAGCGAAGTCCACTATTTACAGTCAGGTGTGGAAGACAGATGTGTTTTGTAATTTCATAAGCGTATATACTGCATTTCTATATGGACCCCGCTTTGTGCACAGAGTTGTTTTTTGTGTTGGAACTTAATCATCATTTTACATTCTCGGTAAGTAGCCTAACTTTAAGTTTCACACATTGACTGTGATGAATGTACATCTACTTAGTTGACCTAACAAACATGACTTGCATATATGACTAACTATTAGCATTACATTTTGTCAAGCCAGAGGAGAAATATTTTTAATTAAACTACTTTTTGAGGCATTAGTACTGTAAAAAAAATGTTTTCCAGAAAAATTACCTTGAAATGATATATATTGTGAGAAGTTGACAAATAAAATGGTCTTGACTTCAAAGAAATAAAATAAACAAATAACCCTTCTCAACTATACTATTACTCATCCTCATGTCATTCCAAAAGATATACTTTAAAGAGTTGAGTCACACTGACTTTCACTGTATAGACAAAAACAGTTGAAACATATTTAATATCTTCTTTCGTAATCCACAGACGAAAGATAAGCATACAGGTATGAAACATGTGTTAATGTTGACACAATTAGTCATTTTTAGCTGAACAATCTATTGAACAAGAGTCCTCACAGACATGACGGGATTAATGAGTCCCGTTAATCATAACGAGTCGATCACATAGTTTGTCTATATATATACTAGTTGCAATTTGTTATGCAATAAACAAATTAGGCTACATTAATATCAACTGCTAGAGCAAACGGAAATGCGCTCAAGTTATTGTAGTCCAGTGCTGCTGTTTATTTGCGAGCGTTTTTACTTAGACATTTGAGCTTTTTGGAAAACTTGTAGAAGAAAATACGAAGACTGAGATGAATGTGCTAGCGATTTTGTTTTTTTACCAAACACTTTTCAATTTTTGTAGACTGAATGTTTTTACAGGCAACTACGACTTTAATATAGCCTACACTGTAAAAAAAAAAAAAAATCTGTGAAATTTACGGTAAAATACCGGCAGCTGTGGTTGCCAGAACTTCACCGTAAAAAATATGGAAGCAACATTTTAGGTTTTACAGACTTATACTAAATTCACAATAAAATACCGTTTATGTTTTTTTTCACTGTAAATTATACAATTACTTTTTCTTTTTCACTTCCAAAAACCGTATTTTTAAACAGTATTTTACTGTAGAATAACATTAAATGTAATTACATTTATTCGCCGAATATAGAATGGAAACTTACTGTTAACCAGTTAACAGTTTTTTACTGTAGCATTTTTACAGTCTTTTACTGTTAAAATCACAATCCTTTTTTACAGTGTAGGTCTGTGTCCCTTTTGCTGATTTCATTTGTCATTGCATTGTACAGATGTCACAATAACTAAATTATTATTACAATAAATTAACAAATGGGTTGGTGTGTGTATGGTTAATGAACTACCTTGAACACTCACCGAATGCAAGTTGTTGTATTATCTGTGAAAAAACTGGCGAGGGCGCCAAAGAACGCAAAAACAGTTTAGCGCGCGTCCCTGTCACGCTCCCCCGTCTCCCTCTCCTTGAAGTGGATAACTTAACCTCGCCTTAAAGAGCCGCTCACGCCCCCACGTTAACACTTGATTTGAGAGCGCAGACTATAGACTCAGCATCACATATCAAAACATATTTTTCATTACCTATTTTACAGCGTTTGAGATATGCGCTAAAATGTCAAAAAGTCGACATGGGCTATTGTGAGAAACGTTACTGGGTAAAATATTTAGTCTTTCCCTTTTGCATAGCCTATTCGATTTCTTACGTGTTTAAGTGTGATCAGCGATCTAGATTGGCACTGATCATAATTATAATCCCTATACAGTATTCACATCTGCCAACTATAATTATGTAGCAATAAAACGTGAAGACGACATCAGTCCATATCTGTGAATATATGTGTAGAACGAATTAAAAGGGTTTTCGTGTGTCATCTCATAATTTTGGTTCAGTCTTTTTTAACATGAATTTTAAACATGAATTTAATGAACGAAATGTGTCATTGAGCGTGATTAGTCAGTTTTAACTCGATGTGGTGAAATGAGCATGCCATCAATTGACGAAAATAATGCATCTCAGGCTACGATATAAAACAAGAAAGGTGTTAGAAGACGACTACCAATAAAAAAATAATAAATAATTCAACCAACAAATAATTCAAAAATAAGAATATAAGATGAGCTTTTGCAAACGCTTGAATTATAGGCTATAGTATCTCCAACAAATAAGAAACCAGCGGCGTTTAAAACTGGTCACTAAATTTAATGCGCCCATATTGTTCTTTAGTAACGAACAACCATATTCACAACGGGATCTTCTAATTGGATGCAAAAATCTTTAACTAATGCCTCTCATTCGAAAACGTCTGTGTGAAATAATCGACAGAGAAAGAAAAAAGAAACAGCTCAGAGAGAGGGAGTGGGAGAGCCAGAACAGAAGGAGGGAACAATAGAGAATCAAAGCATAATGATATTCCTAAATGAAGAGGGAAATGTTGCCGCGCTCATTTTATTAATCAGACTGTCAATTTCACCCCAGAGGCCAACCCCAGGAGCCATCTAAAACAGACTCGGATCAGAAGCTGCTCTCCTCACTTCTCCTCTCTCTCTCTCCACCTGGATATACGCGTCTGGCCGATCAAGGGCCGACTCTATCAACCGATGACAGTCTCTCTCCTATTTATTTGCTTATAAACCTGTTACAATAAATGATCATTCGAACCGCGTCACGCGCACCTTTAACGACGAAGGCGCAAACCACTTTTTGATGAATGACTTTCTGGAGCAGAGAGGATGCGCGGGCCATTTTGAGCAGTCATTCGTTGCCCGCACTGGCATTCCTCAGTTTTTTTGCTTCCAGCTCATAAAGGTGTTATATTATTTAGAGGCGGCAGCTGAGCTGAATGCGGATTAGATCCGCCACCAGTCATCGGAGCACCAGCCCTGGGACTTTGGATTTTTTCTGCACGACTTCGTGATGGAGAGGATAAGAAAAGAAATGATTCTGATGGAAAGGGGACTACACAGTCCAGTGGCAGGAAAGAGGCTCTCCAACCTCACTGACTCGGCCGGGAACGCGGTGCTTGAGGCCCTGGAAAATTCTCAGCACGCAGGTCGCCTCAGCCCGAGAATAACTTCTGCCTCGCTGCATGGCAGTCTCGGGGATATTCCCACCAAAGGCAAGTTCGAAATCGACAGCTTATTCGGAACCCACCACGGCGACAATACCTCCTCCACAGAAGTGTCGTCCTCCGAAAGCAGGAAGAAAATAAACCTGTACCCTGAAGTTTCTCCTGACTCCGATATGAACAGCGATGTGGAAGTGGGTTGCCCGTCTCATCGCTCACCGGGCAGTCTCAGCCAACAGAAGGAAAACAATAGCAAAGGTAAACAATTTGCATGGAAACTTTGATCAAGTCGTTTATAAATTTGCTCAAATGCTAATTTGAGTGGGCATCACAAAGTTTCAAATATAGCCCTCATTGGAATTAGTTATTTTTTTTATTATTATAATTTTTCAAATGTAGGTTTTCATATGTTATGTTACATTTTATGGTAGCATTTTCCCCAAAGACTTTTTGTAAGCTTGCAAGTATTTTACCGTTGCCTTAAACGAATTAAATTATATCTGTGATTGCATTGTGTGCCCTGCATGAATTTTGCAGTGTTAAAATTATATATATAAACCAGTGAATGCGTTTGTCTTTAATTGTTGATGCTCTGAGGCTTTTATTTTTGGTTTAAAATCATTTTGATTGAAAAAATAAAGTTAAATGTAATCCCAACATATTTCAGCTGAATTGCATTTATACATTTATAAATACAATCACACATATTATTTTACGTGCTTGTGTATTTTATTTTAATGCACAAATCAAAGTGATAAAAACAAACTAATATGCATGTTTAAAATGTTTACACATTTGTCTTTTATGTCTTTCATTATCTGATTTAGGTTTTTCCGACAGTAATTCAGGAACCTCCAATACAAGTTCATCGTCGAATATGAACGGTTCCTTCAGTAACTCCAGCAGTTCGAGCGCGGACCAGGTGAGGAGGTACCGGACTGCGTTTACCCGAGAACAAATTGGAAGATTGGAGAAAGAATTTTACAGGGAAAACTACGTCTCAAGACCCAGGAGATGTGAACTGGCCGCTTCATTAAACTTACCCGAAACAACAATAAAGGTATCGGTCTGATTTTGTTTACTTTTTCCCTGACAAGATAAAATATGTATTTCCTAATTTGTAATGTTTAGCTAATATTAACCTTTCACAGCCACCAGCATAGATTACAAAACAAAACAAAATAACGCAATTGTATATGGACATTCTCACTCTAAAAAATGAATCCGTTGTCCTAAATATCGTTTACAGAGAAGGTGTAGTCTGTACACATCGATATGGGTTGTATTAAGCATACATAACTGTAAATCTGTTATTTTATTTTGTCTGATGCAAAAACCTGCCTCATTTCATCTGTGCATGCTCACGTTACCTATTAGCCACAAAAACCGTCCAAAGGGTTTACAAAATTATTGGTCGATTCGTAAATGACGCAAATTATCATCTGATCATAAAGCTTTACAAAAACTATTTGAAATGCTTAGGTCCTGAGGTTGTTTGGCCATGCTAAACGGTAGTGTTTAATTGTTTTGTTCTCGCTTCTCGCCCCTGTTCACCTGATCCCTAATTGTTACCTGTGTATTTCTGTGGCTGCGTGTAGGTGTGGTTTCAGAATCGACGAATGAAGGACAAGTTTTAACTGAAAGCATCGAGCAAATTCAAAATCAAATGTAACAGATGTGGCCTACAACGTTTGATTCACAAATGTCCACTTCACCCACCTTTTTATTACTTAACTTAATAATTTAGTTTTTTGTCCAGTCTAAATTCGGAACAATAATAAATACACGTAAATTCAATGTATTGTTAGTAAATTTTTTCACGGAGGTCTTTTGATCTTCCTTTTAAAATCAATATTTCAATGAAACAAAAAAATCCAATAGTGTGAAGCGTTCCTGCTCTGTTAACACATTTTTTTTTCCTTGGTGAGAAAGTGAGTCTGGCATTAATTAAAACGACACTAAAACTACAGGGAATATGGAGTCTGCGATCACGGGTCATTCCGGCCCTATAATTTACCATTATTTTTACATTACCTCTAAATGATACAAGCTGATACTGTCGTTAATTGCAGCTTGGTTAAATATATACCGGACTGTTCCCGGGGGACTTTGAGATAAGTTGCTTTCTTTTTGAACGTCCCCATTAAAGAAATGGGATTAGAGGCGCAGCAAGAGTGTGATGTATCGCCATGTTTCGTTATGCTCTTTACCAAGGCGAGGGTTACAACCCATACAACAAAGGCATTGAGACAGATGGAGAGGCAAACTGGAGAAGACAGAGGGCAGAAAAACACTGGCCACAATAACGCCATCAGTTTTGTATCCAATGTGCAAAGACTGAAAAAAGAATTCATCATAAAATGCAGCAAACTGTCTGTCACCTTAGCCGAATTGCTTTTGACAAGAAAATAAATCTGCGGCTTGTTTAATATATTTTATTTTTTCTTTATTTCGGTGCTAATAGAAAACCCAAATTAAATGTCCACCACCAAGATAGAAATGCAAAGATCGATGATCCTCCCGCTACTGTCCAATCACGCCCATTTAATTGACTGTATTTTCTGGGTAATTGAACTGCTTGTTGTAAATTGAAGATTTTATAGAAACGACATAAAAAAAACTACATTTACTGGCATTCATCGCATCTTTGACATTGATTATCTGATCAGCGCGTGTCATGCTAACCTCCAATTCTTCATTACACACTGTTTATGAGCTGTTGCAGAACAACTCGCTTGTTCCACTGTGATTGATTGCCTTATTAACGCGTGTTCTTGTAAGTGTGACCGAACTGATTACGATGCATATGTTTAGAATAATGTTTCATTTAGCTGACTGCGAGTAATGCGAGGTGACAGCTGCTGCGGGGAGGACAAAATCCGAACTACAGGGAGCACGTGGGGCCACAAGACTGTTGTTTTAAGGTGGAACTTCACAAGATATGATGGTGCCCTCAACTAAACATGTGAGCCAAAATTTCAATGAAATTAGACCATAGCTATATATTAGGTGCCATAAAGGCAGGTCGTAGTTTTTAATCGGATAAATAGAAGACTTTGGTAAATGCCTACCCAAAACTGTCAGATTTGATTATTCTCGGGGAAGTCTATAGGCAGGGCGAAGGTGATCCCAATCCCATCCAGTTGTTGCTGTGGAACTAAAACCTTCACGATACCCCCAGTTCGACATGCTAACGATTACATCGCCCTGTATATTATATCTGGATGATACTGCGTTATAGATCACCATATGCTTTTCAGTGAATGGACTGCGTAAAAAATGGTGGGCAATTAGAATAAACTGAACGTGATATAATAGGAAAATACACCAAACAATGGCGCGGCTATTGAGTTGATTACATTGAGTCAACGGCTAGTCTTCAACAAAGCTTTATTGCGCGCTTTGTTTTGTTGACACCATTAAAGAAAACCCAGGGAACAGGGTTCGTGGCAACAGAATCACCGGCTGTGATGAGGAGATTTATGCATCAAATGAAACCATGGCCACCCTTGTTTGTCTCAAATGAACGCTTCTGTTCAAATGTTGCTTTCATATATTATGTGACATTAATTTAACTATAGCTCATTAAGACAGAATGAAATGGTTAAATTAACTTATCAACCCATAATGATGATGAATGGGGTAGTAATTCAGATACAAGCTGGGCAATTTGCAAGTCTGCACATTTTGATAGTTCTCAAATAACATTTTGAATAGCAGGTCATCCCCTCAATCAATTGCATAAGCACGTTAAGTCGCTCCCTCTCCCTCAAAAAGGAAAATGTTTTTCATGCATATGTATTAAAACATGTTCGCAATTATCCTTGAAAATTGCCTTCACTTGCTTTAACGGCTGAGCTGTCTGTTTGCTATAAGCTGCCAATGAGAAGGTCTGGTTTGCAGGAGAAAATGGGGGTCAAAACATAATAGTTTACTGAAATAACACGTTAATTATATCACATTTTGTCAAAGTATATTTTCAGCGTACTCACTTGCAAGTGTGAAACATGTCAACACCAGTACTCACGCTGTTGAACACCAACAGAGGGCATTTTCCAATTCAACGAGCATTTATGGCAAGTACACCTATACATCATAACGTTAATATGTCACCTGGCACATTTTGGAAATTATTTTGAATGCATCTTATGTGCAGAAAACTCTGACGCCTATTACTTTCCTTTTCCCGTTAAACCTTATGACAGGCAAACACACGTACCGTAAACGCATAATAATACACTCTAAAAAAATGCTGGGTTGTTTCAATCCAACTTTGGGTCAAATATGGACTAACCCAACTTTTGGGTTAAAAATTGAATGTAAAATTTTAACCCAACGGCTGGGTTAGTCCATATTTGACCAAAGTTGGATTGAAACAACCCAGCATTTTTTAGAGTGTAGTGGGACGCTATTCATTCCGCCTTACTTGTATTAATTAACCATAAATTTAACCCTTTGTCTGACTGACGACATTTTCAAAGGGCATTTTCCAATTCAACGAGCATTTATGGCAAGTACACCTATACATCATAACGTTAATATGTCACCTGGCACATTTTGGAAATTATTTTGAATGCATCTTATGTGCAGAAAACTCTGACGCCTATTACTTTCCTTTTCCCGTTAAACCTTATGACAGGCAAACACACGTACCGTAAACGCATAATAATACACTCTAAAAAAATGCTGGGTTGTTTCAATCCAACTTTGGGTCAAATATGGACTAACCCAACTTTTGGGTTAAAAATTGAATGTAAAAATTTAACCCAACGGCTGGGTTAGTCCATATTTGACCAAAGTTGGATTGAAACAACCCAGCATTTTTTAGAGTGTAGTGGGACGCTATTCATTCCGCCTTACTTGTATTAATTAACCATAAATTTAATCCTTTGTCTGACTGACGACATTTTCAAATGAAGTAACCTAATGAACGAGTTTCATTTTAGCAGTACGCATAATTTCATCGCCAAACAGACCTACAGACCGTCACTACAGCAAAGCCATGAGTATAGGCTTATTTTTTGTCGCAATAATAACGAAGGATTGTTTTTAATTACATTCGATTAAATGAACTGCGAATTATTTTGCCTGCCTGAAATGACATCACACTTTCGCGGATTTATCGGATTTCTAAGAAATAATATAATTATTGTACCCTACACTGGCACCTCATTATATTAAACACGTAGAGATATTGTTGCACTGTAATGTTCTTGACAGCTGTTACTCTACGAGAAGTGCAGCAGCTTTGCGCGCTAATTCACGAGCAGTCTGTCAGTCTCGCTGTTAGTTTCCATTTTACTGAAACAAGAGAGTGCAGTCTCTTGCTTTAAATGAGTCCCATTGACAGTGGTCAATGACATGTATGTAAATACTCACAAATATTTACAATGCATGATCATTTTTGCAGATTTCCAGCGGATGTAGTTTTGCTTCAAAATGAAATGACCAAATGCTTTATATCACACAATTGTAATCAATATTCATACTGAAAACAAACAGACCCCCTATTAGAGAAAATATTGATATTGAACCTGAGATGTCTGAATCAGCTCTAATTAGTCACAGCAAATAAATAACTTTTTTGAAGGCATTTCAAAGTGTATTGGGTTGAGTAAAACTAAAGCAAACTGTATATTTGAACTCCGTAATAAGCAATAGCAAACAGAGTCCCATTGCCTATACAATACAACATACTTCTGAAGTGTGCATCTTTCAAAGAAGGACAGACTGTGTGTGTGTGTGTGTGTGTGTAATTTGCTATCAGTGTGTTTAATTTGCTAAAATATTGAATGATAATGAATGAAGATAATCTCTTAATGAGATGCTGCAGCTCATTTACAATTACATTATTTAGTATTAAACACTACTCAGTGATGATTTTAGAAACAAATAAGAAAAGACATAAGAAAAGTCATAATAAATAGATACATGCACTCAGTCTGCCTTTAATGTATCTTTTATAGATTTTATGTATTGTGGGGACAAGTGGTGGGCAATACAGCAACCCCCACTACCAGAGGATAATAACCTAAGCTTGTACAAATACACAAGCCAATAAAATACTGTTTGTGGCTCCACAATGACAGTATATCTTACAGGAATTGTTTAGATCATGTTCACTTCTGATCCAGTGACATAGAAATATATTGTACATCTGGTTCCAGTAACTTATGGAAGATGTATTATTACCTTACAGCCATATACATGCTAAAGCTCCTCATCATGTAAGTACACTGTGCACTGGATTTAATCTACTCACACTGTGTTGTGAAAGTTATACATTTATAAGTACAGTTGCTGTCCATGGTGCTGATCTTTACTATTCCAGCTGAGGCAGTATGGTCGTTCTAGCACACATGCTAGGTCTAGATTTCATGCTGAATGCCCCATCCTCTCTCCATTTCAGAGTTATCAGATTCCAAAGAAAGAGCACCAATCATCAGAAGCATTGGCAGTTTTCTCACAAAATATTTGCTGTGCTTTTGTAACATGACGTCTTGAAATGGTCTCGTGTAATATTCACTGATAGCTACCTTTTTATTTTAAAATGAAATTTCAAATCAGTACTTTGCAAAGTGCTGAATGGGATAATATAGCTTTTGTTATATTTCAGGCCAGTTTAATTTAAGACATCCATTTAGCTAAATTAATTACAAATTGGGATATGGTAAAATTAATAAATCAATGCATGACAGAGACCATGCACTAATTAAACATCACAAAACAAAATTAATTGGATTAACCAATAATCCTGTAATATAATTATTATTCAATGGTAGAGTTATGCACATTCTAACCCTCTATAATAATGGCAAAACATACAGTCCTGATTTATGTTTCTGTTCAGCTCTGAGCAGCTGACAAAAATAATAACCTAAAATATGCTTCATTCATTTGAAGTTAAAAATATTATGCAACATCACCGAACCAAAACCAAAAAAACCAAAAACAAACATTAGGTTACATCAACAAAACAAAATTTAAGTGTTATGAATAAATAATTTCTTAATGAAACAAAGGCAGGTTACCACTGTTTACTGTGTACATTTAAAAAATATATTTTAACCTAAAAATGTGCCTTATTTGTTTAAAAAAATGTATTTCTTAATTGATATTTAACCACACTGAACCTAAATAGGCACAGTTATATAGTTGCATCAGCAAAACTACATTTGAGGGTAAGATTATGGTGCAATAGCCTTTAATATGCCCTATATGCTTTGTTTCTCTACAAGGACATAACATTTTCTCCTCGTCGTGTTATACAGCACCTAAACAAAGACAACCATCACTATTATATATTCACATTCACACCTTTTTTTATTTATTATTTATTTTGGAATGGGAATTAATGGAACTGACAAACCTAGTATAGGCTAATTTTCTTAATCTACATATAAAAAATAACCAAACTGCTCATCACATATTTGCACTGTACATTTCACCACCTCATGCAGACCTTTCGAATTCTACTTTTCTCCAGAAAGTAGGCATGGTATAAAAAAATAAGCCATAGAAGTCATAAAGTATAGTGACTTACTGAACAGCTGTCCAGTGTCTGTTTTCATTGTGTGAACACATAAACAGTTGTATGAATTGTGAGTTGTGTGTCTTTGCCAGTTTACACGTAGGCTACTGTAGTAAAAACAATAATCAGAATAATCCTTGCTATGTAGATTGTACAGTCCCGTTTCCTTAATCCGAATAAATTGATGTTATGTATGGCACAAAGCCAATTACTGGTACTGTCAATAGCATAAAAGTCTATTCATACCATAAAGTGTGTTACCGATTGGACATTCATTCATTCATATTTTTAAATTGATTATAGGCTACTATTTTAATGTCATTATTTAAAATAAACATTGTTTAGACTATAACTCATGTAGGAAATGTGAATGCAACATTTCTATCAGCACATGTTCTATAAGCATGTTTAACACAATGTAACGTTTACAAATGCCGTAACAGCAGATTTTCTATTTTCTATTAATGAACTATTTCACCCAAAACACTCAATATAAGCAAAATATATATACCTTTTTGAAATAAATCATTTGTTTCCGCCCTGACGTAAACTCTTCAGAAGCACGGCGCCAAGTTCGTTCTATTTTCCCGCGCTTTGAGAGAGCACGTGCTTGACCACGTGACAGAGCGGTGACGCAGAGGAGGACCGTCCGTGTCGCACTGCGATGACGTAGGCTGTGGAAGTAGCGGAATAATAACGCGAGTCTCTTCTGGATAATATCTTATATTCAGGGGTGAGGCATCCTCCGTGATCTCTTGTTGTGTGGGGTTTCGGCGTGTTTATGCTCAATAACGCTGTATGACCGCGCGTGCGTGACAGAGAGCACAACATGCCGTGTAATCTGACAGCAGCGGGTTAGGGTTTCTCAAAGTGAGTCTTTTTAGAGCTGCGCTGCACGTTAACGCATTCCTGATGCTAGAGAGGAAGGAAACATAATCTGTCGGAAAATCCGTGCTATGCTAAAACATTGCGTTTATGAGATTATTAACTCGTGAAGTTTTTTTTCTACGTTTACGTCTTTTGATTATCATTGTTTCAAGAATATCGTGCGACTCCTTTTTTATTTAAATTATTTATTATTATTATTTTTTTAAAGTAAAGTAGTAGTTTTAATCACACTCGACCTGAATTTTCCTGGAATATAAGAGTTTGAATTTTGTTTTTGATATTTAACCGCGTTCCCAGCTGGAAGGGTGAGGCTGAACACAGAAAGTCATAAATGAAACGACTTTAAAGGGTGCTTCCAGCAGTTCTTCGCAGCGCTATCCACTCTTCAAACACTCTCAAGCAAGTTTGCGTGGGCCCACTATCTGAGCTCTTGAGGACTCTGCAGTTTAAAATAGAGGAGTGTCTTGTTACTTTTCAGAGCCTCCAGATTTTGTGTGAGCTGTGTGGAGATATTTGATATCACTGATCTCAGCAGTGTTGGGGAACGTTACTTTTAAAAGTAACGCATTACAATATTGCGTTACTCCATAAAAAAGTAACTAGTTATGTTTTATGGAAAGTAATGCGTTACTTTTTAAATCTGGACAGGGCTTGCTTGTTTGATTTTTAAATAAAAAAGTTCTATTTTTGGCAAATATAAAAGCCTTTTCACACCAAAAGTGAAATGAATAAGCCTCAGGCTGAAGGGAAAGTACATTTACGTCCGTACAGTAGAATGCAGAAGAAGACATTTCAACACACTTCAGCAATAAACAAAGACACACAAATGTTGTCTAGAGTAATTTGTGCTTATTAGTACGGTTGAACTGTATCATCGAAGGAGGAAAGTACATTTACGTCCGTACAGTAGAATGCAGAAGAAGACATTTCAACACTTCAGCAATAAACAAACACACACACATGTTTGTCTAGAGTAATTTTGCTTATTAGTACGCTTGAACTGGATCATCGAAGCATAGAAGAAAAAAACAAAGGTTAATAGAATGGGATTAAATATATAAAGGATATTTGTGTTGTTTAACATTTAATTATTGCAGGTTTGTGTCATATTCTGAGTTGCATTATTGTTATTCATTTTGAGGAATACTGAATCGGTGTGTTTTTGTGAGTGAGATGAATTAATGCATATTCATATTTATTTTAGAGCTACAGTAGCATCTTCTGATTTCTCTCAGCATGGGGACACCAGAGCTGTCAATCAATACACTGGGAAAAAAAAGTAACTTGCGTTACATATTTGAAAAAGTAACTCAGATATTCTCTTGTAAATTAAAAAGTAATGTTACTTTACTAGTTACTTGAAAAAAGTAATCTGATTACGTAACGCGCGTTACTTGTGATGCGTTACTACCCCCAACACTGGATCTCATGCATCTAACCCGGCGTGTGTGAGATACAGTGGGATCTGAAAGCGTTTGCACATGCATTTTAATCCATAATTTCTGAATGGCAAATGTCATTGCAACAGAAAACAAAACGTCAATTGAGTTGTAAAGTAAGATCGCACAGATACACACTTAAAGCAAAGCATTTGTCGAAAAAGAAGTTTGTTTGGTTTGAAATTACCAAGCAATAGAGATACTAAGACTAAAAGTATTGAAACATTAGTGGGTCATGTTGCAGGTTAATGTGATTAGACACCTGTGTGAGCTTGAGGAGAACTAACTTAATTCACTAAAAAATCTAATGGATCATAAAATGTATTTGGCTCTGAGGAAAAACTCAAGTAGCATT
This sequence comes from Sinocyclocheilus grahami, assembly GCF_001515645.1. Lineage (NCBI taxonomy): Eukaryota > Metazoa > Chordata > Actinopteri > Cypriniformes > Cyprinidae > Sinocyclocheilus > Sinocyclocheilus grahami. Next base: position 588,469 of record NW_015505469.1, on the reverse strand, counting down.
TGTTTGAAGACATACACACTTTTAATAAATGTGACTTAAGCATCCACAGTTTTGTAAATGAAATCCTACTGAGGTTTTATAATCCATTCTCTAATCCATGTGTTTTCCCAAGTGGAAAACATCTATCATGATCTTGTTTGTAACTTAAATATTGTTATTGTTGAAAGAAACTGTTGCCTTTATTGTGAACAGGTGTCTGGCTTTGGTGTGGAGTAGCAAGAGTAACAGAACCCAGGCTTCGAGAGAAGGACTGCCCTCACAAGATGGGGGCTGTGGTGTCTCGGTGGAGGGTAAATGTGCTTTAGTCACTCAACTTGTAGGATGTACACTTGGGCTGTATGCAATATTAATGTTAACATCTGCAATTTGATTTTATAGTGGTTTGATAGAAATGTCACACAGACGTATGGTGTGCTGTTGTCTTTCTTGAATGCTACAAAGCCTTAAAGGAATAGTTAACCCAAAAATGAAAATTAACTTAGTTTACTCACCCTAAGGGCATCCAAGATGTAGTTGAGTTTGTTTCTTCATCAGATGTGTAGAAATGTAGCATTGCATCACTTGCTCAGCAATGGATGCTCTGCAGTGAATGGGTGCCGTCAGAACGAGAGTCCAAACAGCTGATAAAAACATCACAATAATCCAAGTAGTCTTGAGGGAAAAAGCTGCATGTTTGGAAGAAACAAATGTATTGTTAATGTATTTTAACTTTAAACTGTCGCCAAAATAGAAGTCTGTAATCCATAATAACGCTTCCTCCAGTGAAAATGTCCATCAAAATCACATCCTGCATCAAAATCCACGGACATATTTGATTATATCTTTTATGGACTGCTTTTGATGCTTGATTTTCACAAGACGTTTTTATCCGCTGCTGGGAATCTCATTCTGACGGCACCCATTCACTGCAGAGCATCCTTTGGTGAGCAAGTGATGTAATGCCAGTCTTGCATGGCATGATGGTGAGTAAATTTACAGCAGTTTCTAATTTTTGGGTGAACTATTCCTTCAAAAGTTTCATAATTAAGAGTGATTTGATATTAATATAACATGCTATATACTGTAGAAATCTAATTGGAGAAACTTCGCAATTTTGTCCATTTGTACCTCCTCCCAGCTTGCTTTATTGTTACTAACTGTACTGTATCCATCCATAGGCAAAGCCAACCACTGTAGAGGTCTTGGAGGGCCTTGATAAGGTATACAACTACACTCAACCATTTCCTGACATCACTCATTCTGTCTGTTATACTTTTCTGACATTGAAGGTGTTCTTGTGCAATTAGGCCATGGTGATGTTTGAACTGGTGTATTTATTTATGTATTTATTTATCTATCTATTTTAGGTTCAGTTGTGACTCAGAATAACACAAGGTTACAGACAGGCACAAATGTCTGCTGCAGTAAGGCACTGTGTAACTGTCATTAAATATTTTAGGATTGGGGTTATACAGTACTACCTCAATGAGAGAGGTCTGTTCAGTTGCCATATCTTAGAGCTTGAGTATTGCGCAAATAACTCGGTTGTATATTTACTGTTTAGAACCAAAGACTTCTAATTGTGACTTCAAAATGTGAATTAAAGACGTTTGACCTGATTTGTATCTTGACAAGATTAGATCAGTGCGCAGTTAAATAAAATTTTTGCGGATTCTGATTAGAGCCCGTCTCTCAAGTTCTGCCTTAGGTATTTAGGTCATGGGGATTTGATTCAAGTTTGGACAAAACAACTTTTCCCTCCATACTTTCTGTATGCTGCACGATATTTGAAAGTTTTACAGTAATTTGGTGTCCTTAAGCTATCATGCATGCTTTTATTTTATCTGATCCTGCTGAAAACATACTCCTGTATGTCTGTGCATTCTACTGACAGGACTTGCATGCACAGTTTTATTCATTGCCATTTTTCTGAAATATATTTGAACTTTTGGCTTAGTATTCAATACTAAGTACATTTTTGTTGTAATTTTGGTAGAAATGTAATTAAATATGAATTATACTCCATATCTGAGCAGTATTTCTACTGCTGTTTGAATGCAACTTACTAATTCCTGGCCTCATGGAGTTTTTAATGGAGTGTTTTAATTGATCTCCCTCAGGATGTCCAGGCCCTTGAGGAATACAGAGAGAAGAACCAGAAGCAGCTGAAGTTATGGGTTTACAGACTGCTGTTGTACTCAGCCCTGCTGTACTTGATAGCCTGTACAGTCGTCTATGTGTGGTACATCCCAGAGCGGATGATAGGAAAATTAATAGTGGCGTCACCATTCTTGCTATTTCCTCTGTTGTAAGTACTTAAAGTTCAGTTTTTGAATTCAGAGTGATAGAAGATTGGTTTTGATTCAAGTTACTTGGATCTTTTGATATGCGTGAATATCCAAATTATCATGATGACTTTATAAATGAGTTTCTTTTCCCGTTTGCAGAGTTTGGCTGCTGAGGAAACTGCTGATTGTGTTATACAACAGACGAACGGAGAGAAACGGTAAGAAATTCTTACTGCACTTGATTTTATGTTTGATTTCATTATGAGGTCAGTCTATTATAATGAGCCAGTAGCATTAATCGTATCTACACATTCATTTTTCTGTTCTTTTAATTTTTTGCATCTTAGATGAAAAATTAGAAGAGCTGAAAGCAGAGAAGAAGAAAATAGTGAGTAATCAGTAGCAGTGTCTGTCTTTGAATGTCACTTCCTGTTGTGTAGTTCATTTTGGCCTAGTTTGTGTCTTTTTTTCTGTCTGTTTTCACAACTGTATAGAGAGTGGAGGCGCTCTCTCTCATATGTTAGGATCTTTTATTTTGTGCGAGTTAGTAAATGCACGCAGACCGTGTGCTCCCATCTTCCCCGGTGCGCTATTTAGCCGTATGCTAATGTTAGCAGCACAACAACGTCCTGTTTTCCTTTTGTCATATTGTGGCCCTCTGCTGTCAGTGAGAGAAAGAGATCATTTCTGCTCATAAATAATCTGAAATCAATGGAGACAGCGGGTAATTGGCAAAGAGACTTTACTTGGTAAAGTGCTTGGCTAACGACTTGTCTTTAAATTAATAGTGTTTAGTGATGGGAGGAAATAAATCTGAGAAATTGCTTGTCATCCACTGTCATGTCTAATAACTTTCAATAATTACAGCTGATGGATTTTCACACTCCCCATTATCGCAGTAGGGCTTGTAATTATTCTATTCATTAAAGTTAAATAATTAGCACTATTTGCTTTTTCCCTGAAATTAAGTTTTGAAATACAACTAAACAGAAGAGTTTCTTTCAGCTTTTAAACCCAGATATAAGCAGCAGGTCTAGTTCCTTCATTTTACTTGGACTTGATGGATTTTTATAAATTGTTTTTTTTTTAATTCATAACAATGTGTCTTCAGTATTTAATACCAATCAATTGGTATCACTGTTTAATGTAATTGTGATTGTGATTGTAATATTTTCTCAAACAGCTTGAGCAGGTAATGGAAACTGAAACCTACAAAAATGCCAAGCTGATTCTGGAACGGTTTGACCCTGACTCTAAGAAAAAGCTTGTAGGTACCTTATTATAATGAAATCTGCAAATGACTCCATTAAATGTGCAAATATTAATGTTTGTGTTTGGTTTTTTCTGAAGGAGATAGAGGCTCAACCCATTGGCCCACCTGCGACTCCAAGACAAGGCCAAGGTGAGCAATCAAATCTGTTCCCCCTCTCATCAACTCACAGTTGACCCATGTTCATGTCATTCTTATGCATTTTTTTTCAATCTTTCATCAGAATGCAATAACTTGTTGCAGTATCTTTAATACGTGTTCTTTCCTGCTGATGAAATAAAAAAATGTATCACCAGAATGCATTTTAGAATTTTTGTCTAGTGTACATCTGAAATGTCTTTTAGAACCTTTTGTTTATTGTATACCTTGTATAATTTATTCAGAGATTGCCATGAAAATAACCTGGGTGCTGGCATGGCGTTAAAAAGTGAATGAATAAATAAATAATTCTTGCTGATGAAAGAAAAGCCAGCAAAATCAGAGTCGACTTTGAAACGGCAGGTTTCTGTGTTATAAAACAAAAAAAAAAGTGAGTTATTTTTCCAGTCTCTAGATTAGAGCCCGACCGATATATCGTTTAGCCGATATTATCGGCCATAAGAGCCTGTCGCCGATATATCGGTATCGGCTAATATGCCGCTGATATGAACATTTTATTTACAGAACATATAACGCAGATAAAATGCTTGAAATGGTGTAATTACTTAGTTTGTCCAGCAGAGCATGATCCATTGTTTGCTACTGGCGACATGAATGAAACTCTTTAAAGCTTAAGTCTATGAAAAACCATTGAAACATTAAACGGCCTCTCCGTAAAGGTGCGGTGAATCCGCACCAAATTCGGGGGATCCCTTCAGCTCGAGGAACCCTCTCGAACATGAATCGAGTGTACGTCTCAAGGCCCTCTTTCAAATGAGACCACCCCCGCGTCGATAGCCCCCGGGGTTCGGGAGTTACGGGTCGTTAAATTCGCAGTCTGGCGCCACCGATCTAGCGATCCCGGGGGGCTACCGACACGCGGAGGGTGGCGATCAAGAGTGCTCCTCGAGCTGAAGGGATCCCCCGAATTTGGTGGAGATTCGCCAGCGCGTTCGCGAGATAGTGACACCAGTCAACTTCAGTAAGGAGGTCTCTTGTTCAGGCAGCAGCATTCAAGCGTTGGCTTATTCGACCGTAAGTGCCCTGCGAAGTGGACTTCACATGATATTCCGCCACGATTCCAGTTCCAAGGGAATGTACACGTTACATTTAAAGTGCACTAAAGTGTGCGAGACGTGAATTTATATTTATTTACAGAGATATATTATGTCACACTTCTCTAGTAAGTTTCGTATGTGTGTGAAGACAGTAGCGCAAATCCGTGAATTAATGTTCCGAAGAGAAATAAACTTCAACGTAATAAAGTTGAATGGAGTTGAATTGAATTAAAGTTGAATAAACTTCAATTTTACTGTTCAGTGCACTGATGTCAGACTCATTTTGGATAATAAAGTTTATTGTTAAATTGTTAAATGCCCTGCCTCCATCATTACATATCTTTGTCACTCCATTATAAGTGTTTGATCACCACATTTGAGTGATCATTGCAAAAAATATGTATATATCTTCTGTTTATGTATATACTGTATTCTATATATAGTACCAGTCAAATGTTTGGACACACGAATGGGAAAGTGTCCAAACTTTTGACTGGTACTGTACTATAATATACACAAAGAATATCGACTGATATATCTATATCGGCATTTGTTACTCCCTAATATCGGTATCGGCCCCAAAAAACCCATATCGGTCGGGCTCTACTCTAGATCACCCCAATTGGGGCTGTGGGGTTAGCAATCCCAGATGTAGACTTCAGCTTATCAGGTGTCATATTTCACTGTCAGAATCATGTCATTTCCTTCTCAGAGCTGCGTCAGCGGCATGTGACCCCTCGTCCTACTGGACGTCCTCCACCCGTTCCTGCCCCCTCGGCCCCCCCCACTCCACTTTCTGCCCCGGGAGGGCCACCTGAAAAAGGTCTGTCTACATCAACCCCACATGGTCTGATCCGGAGGCCTGGAACCCCGGCTGGCACGCCTGGCCCAGCGATGGGTGCGTCTCATGTCCCTCACTAAACATCTGATTGGCTTTTCTTGTCATAGAAGGGCTGTTAATGGTTTTTCATCACAGATCTGTAATGTTGTTGTTTAAGGGACAAAACTGACCAGTCATAAACAAATCAAAAAATGTTGCCTTGGCAACTAACTGAAAGTTGAAGAATTAAAATGACCACAGATGAAATGGAATGAATTAAAACCGTATAGAAATACAAGAAACAAAAACGACAAATGCCTAGCAAAATTACTAAAACTTAAATTAAAATTTAAAATGAAACCTGAAAATATAAAAGTAAATGCTAATTCAGAATATTAATAAATGTTTTAATAGTGCAAAACTAATGCTGCAATAACACGGGAGCAGTCGCAGTCTTTATCTTTTGGATGGATAGCGCTATTTTATTTATCCCCATGCAGTCGACTACTAACATCTGCTAGCAGTGACTGACAGGTGACACAGGCCCTGCTATGTGCAAACAGTTCTGGGTCCTGTTCAAGCAAACACCTTTAGGAAGTAAGTGGAAGTGAAAAGCACCTTGGTCCACTGCGGCGTCTCCATATGCTGGTAAATGAGTAAGCAGCAGGGATTCCTGACTACGCCAAGTCTGGCAGAAATGACCAGTCTTCTCGCTATGATTGCTCTTGATGTTAAATTATATTAATTATGAGTGTGGATCACAGCGGGCATGAGGAGGGAGGTCCATATCAGTGTCGTTGTTAAAAGCTGTCCCTCTTATCATTCATCATCGGCCATGCAGCACTGAGCCACAGATGCCGTCACATGTCTGAGGAGCGCACTGACACATGTGTGTGTGTTCGCAGGAATGCACCCTCCAGGTCCTCCGCTGGCCAGACCCGTCTTCCCCAGAGAGCGAGGTGCCATGGACAGGGTCATTGAGTACCTAGTGGGTGATGGACCTCAGAACAGGTGAATGGTCTATTGTGAAATCATGATTTATATCTTTACACTGAGCAAAATCAAGGTGTGATGTGATTTCTGAAAAAGAAAGATCACCATATAATACAGAGAAGTTCAGCTTCAGTTCAGCCAAGCTCAGAGAATAAATATCAGTTTGGTTGCATTACATATTGAATAAAAATAAATAAGAAAACCTGAAAAATTTGGAATGCATTTCAGCTTCCGTAATGAGATACATTTGCAAGTAAAACATTGTTTCTCAGGCCTTTTCTTATCAGGGTTATATATATATATATATATATATATATATATATATATATATATATAACGCTTTTTATATTG
>NW_015505469.1:565300-581406 GCF_001515645.1 Sinocyclocheilus grahami | reverse complement strand
TTTTTTCCGGCCTTTTTTTATCTGGGTGATATATATATATATATATATATATATATATATATATATATATATATAACGCTATTATTATTGAGATGTGTACTGGTACTTGCCTAAACGATCTATTTTATTTTGCCTTTTCCATTTGCCAATTCCATTGTTTTTTTTATAATGGGGCTGATTAATAAATGCTTACATTTGAAGGTTAAGAAAACCTTTCTTTCTTTAAAATAATATATACTACTATACAAAAGTTTGTTTAGCAAGGATGCATTAATTGGATCAGAAGGAATTTATAAAAAAAAAAAATAATAAAAAAAAAAATATATATATATTTTATTTCAAATAAATGCTGTTCTTTTGAATTTTCTATTCATCAAAGAAAAAAACGTATTACCGTTTCCATGAACATATTAAGCTCTGCATCACAGGAATAAATTACATTTTACAATATATTAAAATAGAAGACAGTTGGGTAAAATGTGCAAATATTTTACAGTATTACGGTTTTACTGTTTTCTTTCTTTTTTTTATCAAATAAATGCAGCCTTGGTGAGCTGTTTTGCGGTTTAGTTTGAGTAAATTGTCTGGATGGACGTGTTTGAAGCTTTGAGTTGTGAAGGCTAAACTAGATTTATGAGACCAGTAACATCTGTTAAGAATACGAATATGGTCAATTTTTATGTCATGTGGTCTCTTACATCCTTGGACTTTTTTTTTTTTTAAGATTTTCAGTTTAAAATACGCAGATACGTATTTTCATTGCAGATACGCTCTGATATGCCAGCAGTGTTCGTCTCATAATGGCATGGCTTTAAAGGAGGAGTTTGAATATATTGGTGAGTTTGAGAGAAAAATGTAGTCACTGAGCGCTTTAAACCAGAAGAGGACTTTTTTGAATGTAAACAAGTGCAAACGCATCATCCCTCTGATGCGTTCACAAATCATTAATGTGCTTCATGTTTATTTTCATATTCATGTGTCTGAGGATCATTCAGATGAGATGAGTTTGTTTTTTATCGCTTGTTTTAGCATTCAGATGTGCCTACTGTTATTTTCTGAACCCGGCCCAGAAGACACGTCCCCAGGCCCCGCATCTCCCAGAATTCGCTGCAGAAACCAAGATGAGCCAAGACCCCCCTGCTGTTGCCATGGAGACAGACCTGTCTAGCTGTCCACCTGCCCCAGGTACCAGATCTCCACCAGAGTTCATCTGAGCAGCAGGAGGAGATGATGGTTAGATGCTCCTGATATTCTGAGGACTCGTGCGTGGTATTAAAGGATGATTTTTGAAGGGCTGGGTTTGTTTACTGCAGGTCTATTGTGTGTGTGTGTGTGTGTGTGTGTGTGTGCGCGAGTCCCTGCTGCTCGTGCCCTCTGAGAGGACATTTGCTGATGCGCTGAGAGCAGATCTGTGAGGTGATTAAAGGCATTGGAGTCTTATATCCCCCCCCCCCCACAGTGCTGCCTAGTTAGTTGGGCTTTACCCGGTGTCTCTACCTTACACACACACACACACACACACACACACACACTCCTGTCTTGCTGTTTCTTCTCTTATTATGTGCTCAGTCAATAGCAAGTGATGACTGATGATACATTGTGTGAGTGTGTGTGCGCGTTCAATTATGCATCTTCATTCTGGAATTTAGTGTCCTTTTTAATGTAAAAATTTACATTTCGATTTTTAACACTTTAGTATAGGGACCAATTCTCACTGTTAACTAGTGTCTTGTTAGACTATGACTATTATTAACATATTGGCTGTTTATTAGTACTTAAGCACATATTCTGCATGACCATATTCTACATCCCTAATCCTACCCAATGCCTAAACTCAACAACTACCTTAATAACTATTAATTATTAAGTTTGAGGCAAAGGTCGTAGTTAATGGTTTGTTAATAGCAAGAATTGGACCTTAAAATAAAGCGTGACCTTAAATGTATTTAATTTGATCTGATTTGTAGTGAATAGTCTTGTCTTTATATGAATGGTATTTTTAAGTGTTGTTATAGTTTTGAACTTTGTACATTCTGATAACTCTAGCCTTTATCTTATGATTTTAATAATTGGCTGACTATTTATTGTCCCAGTGGAGTAGAGTGAGAGAGGGTTTGCCAATATGAACCTGTCTGTTTATCTTGTGTGTATGTGTGTGGGCTTGATTTTCATATTCTTTATCTTTAGTTTATTTGTTTCCTTTTAATTTCTATACATTACAATTGCAGTGTTATTTCATCGATCAGTAAAGCAAAGTTAAGTAGAAATTAAAAGTTTAGTGGTCAAAGGGATTTTTGTGAGGGTTTTTCATTTAAATCGGCAATAATTAGTTAAATTGCTGAGTTTAATAGTGTGAATAGTGTCTTTGTTTACAATAGAACCTGTATGTAAAAGCTAAACTTTGCAGAAGTTTCAGCACATAAACACTGATGTAGCTGTGAAGCACTATGTCTTCATCATTATCCAGTGACCTTCAGTCACTGTTGGTTCTGGAGGTCTGGACAAAAATATTTCAAACCTTGAAGACTTTTGTCGCGTAATGTCATTGTTATTTTCTGGTTTATTAATGTTTGTTCATATAATGCAGGGACTCCCAAACATTTTTGTCAAGAATATCTATAACAGACGAACTGAATAAGTTAAATAGACAAGAGCACGAGCCATGTCACTTTTCCATTTACTGCCCTTTGGGGTGAGCGCTTCAAAATCCTCTTAAAAGAAGACTTATGTGTCTCCTCGCGGATGCCTAATATGAAGCCTGAATGGTGCATTGTGGTAAAAAAAACGAAGAGTTGGGTTCATCGCAATTCAGACCAGGGCGCGAAGAATGATACCGGCCATAATGAGTTGAATGTCACAAAAGCAATTAACATGTCCCAGTATTAGAGTTCACTGTGGGATGATGACAACTGAATCATTATCAAAGTCATCATACCCCTGTAGGCGTGAGGGACGCATTAAAATCAAATTAAAGAATCGCATCGGGTGCGGCGCCACGGCCCGAACGACGAGACGCTCCACGAACAGTTGAATTCTGGCAATTAGCTTTTGGCTCTGTGGTTCTTAAATGCCACAAGACAAAGTTGAGTGGCGTGAATTCATTTCACGAAAAGGTCATGAGGTGCCAAAAATATGTTGATTTGAATGGAATTACCATTTAAATCACAAAACACATTTAGGCGGGCCGATTCCCCCTCCATCCCCTGCGCACTGGAGCCTGCCGTAAATTGTTAGACAGGAACAATAAGCTTCTCTGGAGCAGAAAAGTCATTAAACCTCGCTGTAGCTCAAATGGAGACTCTTCTAAAACGTTTTTAGAGGCATCATGGTGCAAAGAAATGCCAGGCCTATCATCGCTCTGCATGTTCTTCAGCGTTTTTCACCTCTGAAAGGGCACATCTTTTACTTTAGCGCTGACACTTGAGTGCTTTAACAAACCATTATATATTTAAAGATGACTGACGCTGTCGTTTCACGTGTAAAAGTAGCTTGACTTTTCCGTTCTGGTAAAACAGTGGGTTCTTGTCCTGTCCTGACCAATGTAGGGAATTTTAAAATCGACCGTATTGGGTGTTTACACGGACACGATAACAGTGGCGTTTTCAAAAACTTGCACTTTGAAACCTGTTTTCAAAAATATGGGTTTTCAGTCCCCAAAATGTCGTTGTCGTGTAAACGAACAGGCAAAACGCAAAAAAAGTTTCCCGTTTTTGGCTGAAAACGTCATGTAAACGGCCCCTAAGAGGAACCATACAGCAGTTTGTAGTCTACAGCGGTCTCAGAGTGCTAGTTAAAATACTGCCTGACCTTCATATAATTTAGCCCTCATGCTAGATCCATCCCATAACATCTGACACATGGATTTACGGTGAGTTGATGTTTTAGTTGATACTCCATTGGAAATCGATGTAATGGCAAACAGACTTACCAAACCCACTGATTCCCACAAGTGCTCGATAATTATGGTAATTACATAGCATTCACATGAAGCAGTACGGTGCCTTCAGAGGAGAGCGACTGCATCCCATGACCCTTTCAGCACCGATATACGGTCTGTTTTTACCCAGAGGGACGCCGTCCCTGCCGATGGGGGCGAGAAGGGGGGGTCTGGAGTTAATGCCGGCGTAGCTAGCATGTACCCGTGGCTCTATCTCATGTGGAAATCATACAAAACATCCTGCAGCCCGCAGCCTCATTTTATGGGCTCATCCATTACCGCTCTGTCATTGTTAATTGTCTTCTTTTTACCTCTGCAGGATTCTCCAAATTGGCGCTATCGAATGTGACAGGGGGAAGAGCATTAACCATCTGACAAGATGATATCTGCGTTCAATTTCCTTTTCTGCGCTGATATATACCTGCAGCACATCATTTTCCTCTCTGTCATAAAGAGAGCAATAAATCAGAGGTGCTTATGGAGGCACAGCAGAAAACAGGGCCGCCGGATTTGTGTCCCCAGCGCTGGCTATTAGGACGCCATTACCGCCACGTTCTGCTCCTTCAAACAAAAATGATCAAGCTTAATGCCGCTGAGATTAGAGAGATTAAGAGGGAAAGAGAGAACGGCCTCGACCGTCTCCTCCAAACAATCTGCGCTAAACTCGATAAAAGAAACGCCGTCTTCTCTCTCCTCCTCTCGTTGACACTATTATCCATCTGTTTGGACGAAATTGCTGTATCATAGTATAAATCTGAGATACAAGTGACACATCCACTAAAATAAAAGGGAACATTAACTGCTCTATCTTCCCCAGGCCCTGGGATCTGCCGGCTGTAAGCTCACTCAAGTGTGGTGGCAGTTATGCTGGGTTTTACTGGACTACAGACAATTATCCTTTACTCCTCTCCTCTCCTCTCCCAAGACAAACTGCCAGGGCTTCATCTAAAATGATTGCAAATAGATTTTCCAAAATGTCTGTTGCTAGATTGCTGCCATAGATTATTTCACTTCAATGAAGTTGAAAAACAAGAAAGCAAATCTACAAATCTATCACAATATTTTTAGCGCAGAAATGTAACGCATTAGATTGTACTAAATGTACAAACCTTGCCGAACCTTGCTGTAGTTTGGGAACAAAATGTCGACAGATGATAGATGTCACAATACCTCCATTAAGGGAGAGTTTCAAAGCAAAAAAGCGGTTCATAAACTTTAAAAATGCACAAAAAGTCGCAAACATACATTTTGAAAGAGTTCTTCACATGTCGCTAAATAACATGAACTACTACAATGATGGAGTTTGTGATTGACGAATCGGACGACAACAAATCACACCGTGAAACAACTTTTTATAAAAGTTTTGTTTCACTTTTATTTTTAATGTTTCTTTATTAGGTTTGACATTTGAACACAAAAATCACATTATTTGATGTCATTAATAGTGCTCATAAAAAATGTTGACAACTTATACATGCTAATATGTTATTACTGATGCATAACAATTATATGGTGCATGCATAATACTGAGCTAACAACAGTTTAACATAAACAGTTAACTTAAGTGAGTCATCAAAAACTTTAGAAGTGTGTGTTGGATGATTGTTGTTCCACAATGTTCTGGAATGTTCCAAAAAGCACTAGAATATTAGAGAATATTCAGCAATGTTACAGAAACTTCTAGAATGTTCCCATCCATGCAAAAGTGAAATATCTTATAAAAAAGTGAAATTTCTTACTCAGTCAAATTGTAACGCAATACTTTCACATACAATAAGAATAGCTGTGGATGAGGAGCATGCAGCTACACTCAACTGAATTCTGATCTGCAGATGAATTTGTGTTGGTTGTTTGCCATCGATTAAGAAGCCAATTTGAGAACCCACACTGGCAGGTAGTGATCGACTTCCACCACAGGTAAGCTACTTTTTTGAAAGGTATACTATATTCAGCATTTGCTTTGTCGACATAAAATGTCCTCACATGATGTTGTGATGATATTTTACTACATTAGTGAAGGCATTTGGCCCTGACAAACCTGTACAAACCTGTTAATACAGTTTTTCACTTTGTCCTAATTTTGTAGTTTCTAACCAAATTGCTACTATAAAGTACTACTCTTATTTGGGGGCCTCAGTAAACTTTCAGGGGGCTGACTTTTAAAAGTCATTATTATTTACAATTGCATTATATATTACTTAACTAAATTAAAAAAACAACAACGTTTTCAGTCGATATTACGCTTTTGTATGAAGATTTTTTTTCTCTCTTTCAATATATGTGACCCTTGGACCACACAACCAGTCTTAAGTGTCAATTTTTCAAAATTAAGATTTATACAACATCTGAAAACATCTGAATAAATAAGCTTTCCATTGATGTATGGTTTGTTAGGATCGGACAATATTTGGCCGAGATACAACTATTTGAAAATCTGGAATCTGAGGGTGCAAAAAAATCTAAATATTGAGAAAATCGCCTTTAAATTTGTCCAGATGAAGTTCTTAGCAATGCTTATTATTAATCAAAAATGAAGTTTTGATATATTTACAGTAGGAAATTTACAAAATATCTTCATGGAACATGATCTTTACTTAATATCCTAATGATTTTTGGCATAAAAGAAAAATCTATGATTTTTACCCATACAATGTATTTTTGGCTATTACTACAAATATACCCCAGCGACTTAACACTGCTTTTGTGCTCAAGGGTCACATATTTGGTTACATTTACTTTGTAAAAGTTATAGGTTTGTTGTGCACAGAAGGTAATGTGTTTAAGTTAAGTTATTAAGAATGTATACACTGGCAAATTTTAAATCTGGATATCCTCTGCAGCATCAAGAAAACTGCTTTGTTGTATCTGTTTTGTTTTCATTCCTTAAAGAGGAAAATAATATTTGCATTGGCTGCACAGAATAAGAAAGAAACCTTCGTCCTGTTTATCTGGACACTTCAATTTGAGAGCATCAGTTTCAGTGCATGCACAGCTGAGTACAAGCCCCTAGTGCTGTTCATCGATGGTATTAAAAGTTCTGGTAGTCAGTGCAAGATCCTGCTGCAGATTGCAGGGGTATTTACTGTTAGGATGTTCTGTTCTTCAGGATTTTTTCTTTAAAAGTTTTCTATTGTTTACCAAACCTGGACTGAAGAAAGAGCACCATCTGTCCTCTTCAGTATTCCTTGCACCGTGGTTCCTATATAAACACAAAAATATAGTCTAGACAGTTTTCTTCAGTGAAGACAGTGACACATACAGTGATGTAGGTAAGAATCTATTACCGGATTTCAGTCACACACACACACACACACACACAGACTGTGATGGTGGTGGTAAATACTGGGCCTTGTGAAAACCCAACCAGCTCAAACCAAGAGAGCAAATTACAGCTGCGATTCAGCATAAAACTCATGTACATTTATTGTATTTGTTCTAGATGCCTAAAACAGCCATGCATAACTCCATCCATCTCCGTTTGTAGTGCAATAGATTTGCACAAGATGAGATGAAGATATGCAAAAAAACAATTTGACACAAACGTGCAGAAATTGTGCTGAATTGTAACAATGACTAAATTGAAGCACTGCTTGACTGGTTTTCATTTCCTAAATATAGGAATTACATCTGTTCATGGCTCTTCATCAAAAGTTTGACATGCCTTGTGTTTTTCGTTTCTTTCTACTGGATGCTGAGATGTATTGTGCCGAGCCAATAATCTCTCTTAATTTTTAGGGTGGTGTGAGGTTAACCCAGAGATGAATGACTGACACATGATCGAGGGTAAAGAGGAGTGTTTTCACTGCTGTGGGTGTTTAAACCTGTCTCTGACTGTGCAGTATTGATCCTCTGCTTTCAATTAGGACTCTCATCTACATATTCACCTTAATATTCAGAGTACATAAGCATTCTGTAGACTCAGAGTAAATGTGGGGGGCATATCCATCAGTTTCCTGCCCTATCAGCAATGACTCTGACTGGTAGGTAAAGGAGATGCTGTGTGCTAACATCTCGAAGATACAATTTTACACTGAATAAAAACATTGCAGGGAAACATTTCAACCAAACCTGAAAATCATCATGGAAACCCAAAGGTCATTTACGCCAAACCGATATGGCTTTATGTATTTCTTGTAAATGTTGCATTAAGTTCGTAAGGTTCAAATAATATGTGAGAGCTACTGTATAGCAGTTAGGAAGATTTTTAGTGCTTTGTGACATAAATTTCACTTTGTTCTTTGTACAAAGCTATAGAAGACTTGGGGTACGTTATAAAACACACATACAATTGGATTTGATTCTTAAGTTCCATGGATTTGATTCTACATCACAAGTAAGGAACAACTAGAGGTTTATAAAGGCCAAATAAGAGCATACCTATTAAAATAATATCTTTTTTTATTTTTATGAAAATGTAAAGATAATCACAATATGCATTAACATCTTTACATGCACAAATAAGCAACTGCACTGATAATTACATCACTGTAATGAATTAATTATATATGACATATGATTTTATACACAAATACATACACACCTCCTCCAGGACTACAGTATTTAGCCTTATTATGTTCTCATTGAATGATTATTGAGCTAATTAGATGACCACACATACTGTATATATAAAACATTTTTAACCTTATAAACATTATAAACATTTTTGGTGCTTATAGACATTTTATAAATCATTCATAGAAATATTTGGCATTCACATTTAGAATCATTCTGTGCACATCTATATGGTTCTGAGTCCCTCAGACTGTAGCGGATTGATATTTGTATTGCTTTTATAGTGCTTTTGTGTTGCATTTTTTTAATCTTCTGGGAACTTGACAGCCATTAGTCACTAGTTGAGTTGGAAAGAGCAGCATGAACCTTATTCCAAATTTCTCCTTTTGTGCTCAACCCGAAGAAAATCAGTCACACGGGTTTGAAACGGCATGAGGGTGAGCAACGGTGTCAGAATGCTCTTTTATAAGCAAACAATTCCTTTAAAACCAGTACAAAATACTTAAGCTGTTTGGTCCTTTGCTAAATAAAGTCATTTTGCATGTGCCAGCACATCTGCTGTATTCCTTCATTTGAGGAATGCTTACATGCAGCTCATAATGTTTTGTTCTCAGGTTCACTTTTATATTTTTTTCACCGCCAAAAATGCTGGGGTGTCTGAAAGCAGTCTGTAAGTCATCATTACTGCTGAGCTGGGCATGGGCCGCTGCTCTGGGTGAAGAGGGAGCTGATGAACTGAGACCACAACACAACTCCTCAATGCTGCGCTCATTTCACCTCTTATACGATCTGTTATCCACAAGGCCGGTGCTCAGGTAACCGGCGCCTAGTAAAAACACTACGGTCCCATCACTTGTGGCCTTGACACGTAATGTGGCAGCACAAAGAGCCATCTTCACTGTAAAAATGAGCTAAGCGCTCAAAAGACACAATGGAAGTCTAAAACATCCTCATTTATTGTGGGCTAAACATCTCCCTTGGGCCCAGCCCTTCGGTGTTATGAGAAATCGGAGGCAGAGGAAGCCATTGTCCCGCAGTTATAGTTCATTATTATAGTGGTGCTCCGACTGAAGAGGAAACATATGCCAGTCACAGTCATCTAATTAGCTCAATAATCCTTCAATGGGCACAGGCTAAATACTGTAGTCCTGGAGGAGGTAAACATTCGCTACTGTAACACTAATGGCACAGAATATCCGCCAGGTACTGCCTTACAAGCTTATTCCCTATGGCCCGGCATAATTAATAGCTTTACAGTCTTCAAGGCCATAATGCTCATCAGTTATTAATTAGAAATTCATTTTACTGAATAAATAACGCTGATGATTGATGATGAAAGTTGTAATTGGGCTCTGTGAGAGAGTCTCATGGGAGAAGTCTCGCAGAGAAACACAATCACAGTCGAGGAGTTCCAGTACGCTGGACCAGACACAAGGGGAGTTCACAACCGTGCAGAGCAGTTCTGTCGAGACAAGGCTAAACGCCACAAATGAGACTTTGATAAATCAGAACCACACTCATCAGGGTTTCTCTGATGTGGGCTTCTCTGCCATCAATTAATGATGTTTTCATCAAAACAAAGATGCAGTTGTAACCCTGTACTATGTAGTTCTGAGTATGATGATTCTTAAAACGATAATAATATAGATATTAATCATAAATGGTTGAAGAATCATTTCTTGTAGACAGTTATGGACCTATAACTTTTGAATATATGAGAAAAATAAAGGCACAAATGGTACTTTGATAAATCTGAATCATGTTCATCAGGGTTTCTCTGATGTAGTCCAGTCTGCAATTAATTAATGATGTTTTCACCAAAAACAAATGTGGTCATAATCTTTAAACAGAATGAGAGAGAGGATTTTTGAAACGGTAATAATATAATAATCATTTCATGTGGACAGTTATAGATCTATACATTTTAAATATATAAGATACAATAATGCCACAAGTGAGATTTTTACAAATCAGAACCATATTTGTCAGGGTTTCTCTGATGTAGCCTACTTCTTGATGGATTTTTCTGCATTAATGATGTTTCTGTCATAAACTAAGATGTGGTCATAACTTTAGTACATCTGAAACATAACATGATTATGACGGTTCCTAAAACTGTAACATTAGTAGTAGTAGTAATATCTTTATTTGTCCCTTCACAGGACAATTTATGCAGCATCAACATCTCAAACAAACAACTTATATAAGACTATCTCAATCTCTTATAACCCACAGACCTTATTTCAGGCATTTAACCAAAACCCATTAACTTCGAGAAGATGGAACTGGAAAGTGCTAAAATGGTAATTCGTTTTCCGCACTCTATTGTCCCAACAGAATAACAAAAAATAATTCAGGCTTATTGCGTTTTTTTACTCTTTGTTGCTTTAATGTTGCTCATCCTTATGTTATATCAGTTAGGTGACAGCTGTGCATTATTAATACCAGATTCTAGTTTAGGGATTAAAGGAAATTTGAGAGTAAAACAATCACGACAAACACTTTAAAAATTGTAAAAAAAATTACAACGTACACAGCTACAAAACCCAGCATTAAGAGTACACCATTTTTTCATATATTTAAGATATACAGTGGTGTGAAAAAGTGTTGGCCCCCTTCCTGATTTCTTATTTTTTTGCATGTTTGTCACACTTTAATGTTTCAGATCATCAAACAAATTTAAAAGATAACACAAGTGAACACAACATGCAGTTTTTAAATGAAGGTTTTTATTATTAAGGGAAAACAAAATCCAAACACACACACACACACACACACACACACACACACACACACACACACACACACACACACACACACACACACACACACAGACTGTGATGGTGGTGGTAAATACTGGGCCTTGTGAAAACCCAACCAGCTCAAACCAAGAGAGCAAATTACAGCTGCGATTCAGCATAAGACTCATGTACATTTATTGTATTTGTTCTAGATGCCTAAAACAGCCATGCATAACTCCATCCATCTCCGTTTGTAGTGCAATAGATTTACACACACACACACACACACACACAGACTGTGATGGTGGTGGTAAATACTGGGCCTTGTGAAAACCCAACCAGCTCAAACCAAGAGAGCAAATTACAGCTGCGATTCAGCATAAAACTCATGTACATTTATTGTATTTGTTCTAGATGCCTAAAACAGCCATGCATAACTCCATCCATCTCCGTTTGTAGTGCAATAGATTTGCACAAGATGAGATGAAGATATGCAAAAAAACAATTTGACACAAACGTGCAGAAATTGTGCTGAATTGTAACAATGACTAAATTGAAGCACTGCTTGACTGGTTTTCATTTCCTAAATATAGGAATTACATCTGTTCATGGCTCTTCATCAAAAGTTTGACATGCCTTGTGTTTTTCGTTTCTTTCTACTGGATGCTGAGATGTATTGTGCCGAGCCAATAATCTCTCTTAATTTTTAGGGTGGTGTGAGGTTAACCCAGAGATGAATGACTGACACATGATCGAGGGTAAAGAGGAGTGTTTTCACTGCTGTGGGTGTTTAAACCTGTCTCTGACTGTGCAGTATTGATCCTCTGCTTTCAATTAGGACTCTCATCTACATATTCACCTTAATATTCAGAGTACATAAGCATTCTGTAGACTCAGAGTAAATGTGGGGGGCATATCCATCAGTTTCCTGCCCTATCAGCAATGACTCTGACTGGTAGGTAAAGGAGATGCTGTGTGCTAACATCTCGAAGATACAATTTTACACTGAATAAAAACATTGCAGGGAAACATTTCAACCAAACCTGAAAATCATCATGGAAACCCAAAGGTCATTTACGCCAAACCGATATGGCTTTATGTATTTCTTGTAAATGTTGCATTAAGTTCGTAAGGTTCAAATAATATGTGAGAGCTACTGTATAGCAGTTAGGAAGATTTTTAGTGCTTTGTGACATAAATTTCACTTTGTTCTTTGTACAAAGCTATAGAAGACTTGGGGTACGTTATAAAACACACATACAATTGGATTTGATTCTTAAGTTCCATGGATTTGATTCTACATCACAAGTAAGGAACAACTAGAGGTTTATAAAGGCCAAATAAGAGCATACCTATTAAAATAATATCTTTTTTTATTTTTATGAAAATGTAAAGATAATCACAATATGCATTAACATCTTTACATGCACAAATAAGCAACTGCACTGATAATTACATCACTGTAATGAATTAATTATATATGACATATGATTTTATACACAAATACATACACACCTCCTCCAGGACTACAGTATTTAGCCTTATTATGTTCTCATTGAATGATTATTGAGCTAATTAGATGACCACACATACTGTATATATAAAACATTTTTAACCTTATAAACATTATAAACATTTTTGGTGCTTATAGACATTTTATAAATCATTCATAGAAATATTTGGCATTCACATTTAGAATCATTCTGTGCACATCTATATGGTTCTGAGTCCCTCAGACTGTAGCGGATTGATATTTGTATTGCTTTTATAGTGCTTTTGTGTTGCATTTTTTTAATCTTCTGGGAACTTGACAGCCATTAGTCACTAGTTGAGTTGGAAAGAGCAGCATGAACCTTATTCCAAATTTCTCCTTTTGTGCTCAACCCGAAGAAAATCAGTCACACGGGTTTGAAACGGCATGAGGGTGAGCAACGGTGTCAGAATGCTCTTTTATAAGCAAACAATTCCTTTAAAACCAGTACAAAATACTTAAGCTGTTTGGTCCTTTGCTAAATAAAGTCATTTTGCATGTGCCAGCACATCTGCTGTATTCCTTCATTTGAGGAATGCTTACATGCAGCTCATAATGTTTTGTTCTCAGGTTCACTTTTATATTTTTTTCACCGCCAAAAATGCTGGGGTGTCTGAAAGCAGTCTGTAAGTCATCATTACTGCTGAGCTGGGCATGGGCCGCTGCTCTGGGTGAAGAGGGAGCTGATGAACTGAGACCACAACACAACTCCTCAATGCTGCGCTCATTTCACCTCTTATACGATCTGTTATCCACAAGGCCGGTGCTCAGGTAACCGGCGCCTAGTAAAAACACTACGGTCCCATCACTTGTGGCCTTGACACGTAATGTGGCAGCACAAAGAGCCATCTTCACTGTAAAAATGAGCTAAGCGCTCAAAAGACACAATGGAAGTCTAAAACATCCTCATTTATTGTGGGCTAAACATCTCCCTTGGGCCCAGCCCTTCGGTGTTATGAGAAATCGGAGGCAGAGGAAGCCATTGTCCCGCAGTTATAGTTCATTATTATAGTGGTGCTCCGACTGAAGAGGAAACATATGCCAGTCACAGTCATCTAATTAGCTCAATAATCCTTCAATGGGCACAGGCTAAATACTGTAGTCCTGGAGGAGGTAAACATTCGCTACTGTAACACTAATGGCACAGAATATCCGCCAGGTACTGCCTTACAAGCTTATTCCCTATGGCCCGGCATAATTAATAGCTTTACAGTCTTCAAGGCCATAATGCTCATCAGTTATTAATTAGAAATTCATTTTACTGAATAAATAACGCTGATGATTGATGATGAAAGTTGTAATTGGGCTCTGTGAGAGAGTCTCGCGGGAGAAGTCTCGCAGAGAAACACAATCACAGTCGAGGAGTTCCAGTACGCTGGACCAGACACAAGGGGAGTTCACAACCGTGCCGAGCCGTTCTGTCGAGACAAGGCTAAACGCCACAAATGAGACTTTGATAAATCAGAACCACACTCATCAGGGTTTCTCTGATGTGGGCTTCTCTGCCATCAATTAATGATGTTTTCATCAAAACAAAGATGCAGTTGTAACCCTGTACTATGTAGTTCTGAGTATGATGATTCTTAAAACGATAATAATATAGATATTAATCATAAATGGTTGAAGAATCATTTCTTGTAGACAGTTATGGACCTATAACTTTTGAATATATGAGAAAAATAAAGGCACAAATGGTACTTTGATAAATCTGAATCATGTTCATCAGGGTTTCTCTGATGTAGTCCAGTCTGCAATTAATTAATGATGTTTTCACCAAAAACAAATGTGGTCATAATCTTTAAACAGAATGAGAGAGAGGATTTTTGAAACGGTAATAATATAATAATCATTTCATGTGGACAGTTATAGATCTATACATTTTAAATATATAAGATACAATAATGCCACAAGTGAGATTTTTACAAATCAGAACCATATTTGTCAGGGTTTCTCTGATGTAGCCTACTTCTTGATGGATTTTTCTGCATTAATGATGTTTCTGTCATAAACTAAGATGTGGTCATAACTTTAGTACATCTGAAACATAACATGATTATGACGGTTCCTAAAACTGTAACATTAGTAGTAGTAGTAATATCTTTATTTGTCCCTTCACAGGACAATTTATGCAGCATCAACATCTCAAACAAACAACTTATATAAGACTATCTCAATCTCTTATAACCCACAGACCTTATTTCAGGCATTTAACCAAAACCCATTAACTTCGAGAAGATGGAACTGGAAAGTGCTAAAATGGTAATTTGTTTTCCGCACTCTATTGTCCCAACAGAATAACAAAATAATTCAGGCTTATTGCGTTTTTTTACTCTTTGTTGCTTTAATGTTGCTCATCCTTATGTTATATCAGTTAGGTGACAGCTGTGCATTATTAATACCAGATTCTAGTTTAGGGATTAAAGGAAATTTGAGAGTAAAACAATCACGACAAACACTTTAAAAATTGTAAAAAAAATTACAACGTACACAGCTACAAAACCCAGCATTAAGAGTACACCATTTTTTCATATATTTAAGATATACAGTGGTGTGAAAAAGTGTTGGCCCCCTTCCTGATTTCTTATTTTTTTGCATGTTTGTCACACTTTAATGTTTCAGATCATCAAACAAATTTAAAAGATAACACAAGTGAACACAACATGCAGTTTTTAAATGAAGGTTTTTATTATTAAGGGAAAACAAAATCCAAAACTACATGGCCCTGTGTGAAGAAGTGTTTGCCCCCTAAACCTAATAACTGGTTGGGCCACCCTTAGCAGCAACAACTGCAATCAAGCGTTTGCGATAACTGGCAATGAGTCCGTTACAGCGCTGTGGAGGAATTTTGGTCCACTCATCTATGCAGAATTGCTGTAATTCAGCCACATTGGAGGGTTTTCGAGCATGAACCGCCTTTTTAAGGTCATGCCACAGCATCTCAATAGGATTCAGGTCAGGACTTTGACTAGGCCACTCCAAAGTCTTCATTTGGTTTTTCTTCAGCCATTCAGAGGTGGACTTGCTGGTGTGTTTTCGATCATTGTCCTGCTGCAGAACCCAAGTTCACTTCAGCTTGAGGTCACGAACAGATGGCCAGACATTTTCCTTCAGGATTTTTTGGTAAACCGCAGAATTCATGGTTCCATTTATCACAGCAAGTCTTCCAGGTCCTGAAGCAGCAAAACAGCCCCAGACATCACACTACCACCACCATATTTTACTGTTGGCATGATGTACTTTTTCTGAAATGCAGTGTTACTTTTACGCCAGACGTAATGGAACACACACCTTCCAAAAAGTTCAACTTTTGCCTCATCAGTCCACAGAGTATTTTCCCAAAAGTCTTGGGGATCATCAAGATGTTTTCTGACAAAACTGAGACGAG
>NW_015505469.1:560878-564930 GCF_001515645.1 Sinocyclocheilus grahami | reverse complement strand
GTCAGGCAGGTCCTATTTAAGAGATTTCTTGATTGCGAACAGGTGTGGCAGAAATCAGGCCTGGGTGTGGCTAGAGAAATTGAACTCAGGTGTGATAAACCACAGTTTTAACAGGGGGGCAAACATTTCTTCAAACAGGGCCATGTAGTTTTGGATTTTGTTTTCCCTTAATAATAAAAACCTTCATTTAAAAACTGCATGTTGTGTTTACTTGTGTTGTCTTTGACTAATATCAAAATTAGTTTGATGATCTGAAACATTAAAGTGTGACAACATGCAAAAAAATAAGAAATCAGGAAGGGGGCCAACACTTTTTCACACCACTGTATATATATATATATATAAATATATTAATATTCATGGTTTAAAGTAATTTAATACATAGCATTAAATAAATGCATTTAGCAGACACTTTTATCCAAAGCGACTTACAGTGCATTCAGGCTTTATACAGTTTTTTTATCAGTATGTGTGTTTCCTGGGAATTGAACCCACAACCTTTGCGCTGCTAACACAATGCGCTACCACTGAGCCACAGGAACATTAATTAAGAAATAGCTTCTGAATATATAAGAGTATTTATCTGTTGACATCATGATTATGAGCTTGATATTATAGTGACAAGTATTCCCTTTGTTCAGTACAATTTTTGTGTCATTGAATCGCTCACTCGCTTTATACAGTGGGTACGGAAAGTATTCAGACCCCCTTAAATTTTTCACTCTTTGTTATATTGCAGCCATTTGCTAAAATCATTTAAGTTAATTTTTTTCCTCATTAATGTACACACAGCACCCCATATTGACAGAAAAACACAGAATTGTTGACATTTTTGCAGATTTATTAAAAAAGAAAAACTGAAATATCACATGGTCCTAAGTATTCAGACCCTTTGCTCAGTATTTAGTAGTAGCACCCTTTTGATCTAATACAGCCATGAGTCTTTTTGGGAAAGATGCAACAAGTTTTTCACACCTGGATTTGGGGATCCTCTGCCATTCCTCCTTGCAGATCCTCTCCAGTTCTGTCAGGTTGGATGGTAAACGTTGGATCTGGGCGGAATTTGCACATAACACACTACACCATTCTTCATTGGGCATGTCCCCTTTTGAACTCACACACTCTCTCACACACACCAGTTTGGTTCCCCCCCCCCCCCCCCCATTCAGCAAATTTACAATTAGTTAAATTAGTTGGCAATCATATTCATTACCTTACTTGCTTCAATTGATAAATGCAGCCCTAACAGACATATCACACTTCCCTTTCATCATACTATGTGGTTTCTGTTTACGTTAAGATCAAGGTTGCTTTTTTCAGCTCTTTAGCTGTATGATACTGTCGCAGGTAATGCACATAATCATGCAGGAACTGTAGAGGACAGCTTGATTGTCAATTCACTGATGGACCGATGGTCCTCGAGTAGAGCTGGCTTCAGGTAAACTAGGCTAAGAGGTGATCCTTGAACCATTTCATCTTCTCACGTCAATATTTGCAACAAAAGGCTGTGGAAACAACAATGGCATTATGGTACTGTATACTTAATCGCAGAAACTGCATGGTTGCTAAGTTACAAAGTCCCCGGGGACCGTCTTTTTAAATGACGGAGAGGAGCGGTGAAAACTCCAGCCCTCTATGCTTCACTATCGATTTTACACCGGAGATCCCAGCACTGATGATAGGCTTCTGATATATTTTCCTGCTGCAGCCGGTCCCTCGGAGCATTGCAAGAAAAATATCTGTCAATATGCTCCTATTATGATCTCTTGATCTGTGGCGATAAAAACTTTACGCGTCGGCCCTTATTGGAGAATAATGGGTCGGACTATTCGATAGCAAGTGCTGTTGCGATTTAGGATTTTTCACAGTATTGTTTTGTCGCGTAACCCTTGGTGGAATGCTGTGGGCCTCATTAGTTTGATTGACTTGCTATGGAGCACAATCAGCTGTGACATCACAGGGCTCCATAGTAAGTAGCGTCTGATGGGCCGGTCTCGTCACTGACTTTCTCGCATGTCACCGACCGCCTGCTTCTGCCCCCAGCAGACCACAGCGCCACTCTCGACGCCCTATTAGCAATTTATAATGGTGATCAAAAAGTAGTCAGCGGCGAATCAAGACAACTGTCTCCATGCCGCGCTAATTGGCCTGTGTTCCTTTCTGATAAATGGCTTGTGACTAGAATGAGGTCCCTTGGATTTCGATGCCTCTAATGGCCCACGGTAACTAGATTTACCAACAGATACCGGGTCAAGGAACAGGGATGGGGTGCAAAAAATGTTAATTAATATCAATAATGGCCAATTATGAGTTTGACAGAGGGATCTGTGCATTTGCTCCGACGACTCTGGGCTGGGGTTGAAGGGAAACACTGCGAAATTAGCATAACAGTATATGCCCACTCCATGGAGGAGCCCAGCAAACATCTGCTGCTTTAGAAATTCAAATCCGCTCCCTGTTAGCTGTGCTGGATGTAGCTGCATAATCAGCCATTCTTCTTAGACCATTTTGACGGCGCTAACAATGCCCTGGTGACCGGGGGCCACTCCCCTCTGGGCCCTCCAATCAGATCGGCCCCATGCAGACCCGGCTGTAACCGCGACAGCAGAGGAGTCAAAGAGCACTTCGGGGACTGGCTTTGTGCAGCAGACACTAATCCTTTTCACCCATTTCACCGCCTTTATTGGAAGTAGCACTTAAACAGACAGGCTTTAATCAAATTTAAACATGCATTTGGAGGCTGAATGGGGTGTAAATGACATATTAATCGACAGGCTTTTCTGTAGAGCCTCTGCTGACTAAACACTTCTGCACTCTTTTTGTGTAATTAA
The DNA here is from genome assembly GCF_001515645.1 of Sinocyclocheilus grahami. NCBI lineage: Eukaryota > Metazoa > Chordata > Actinopteri > Cypriniformes > Cyprinidae > Sinocyclocheilus > Sinocyclocheilus grahami. Next base: position 562,099 of record NW_015505469.1, on the reverse strand, counting down.
TCACTAGAGTTGGATTATGCGCTATTAAACTGCACGTTCAGTGTCAGCGGTGGATAAATAAAGGAGTCCGATATCACGAGCGGAGTTCTTCAGTGCCTTACATTTATTATTAGTCTTGTAAACCGCAGAGGGCCTGTGACCGCATTATCCGATGCGCTCCACATGCATATCAACATTTTGCTCTCAAACCCAAATATTGTTCTGTTTTCGGAGCGTCTGGTTAATCTATTGTAACGCAGCAGCAGTGTGACCGTATTGACCAAATTGGACCATATGACAAGCGGTGTACATGTCAGAGTCTAGGAGGAGTGGTAGGTCCCAGAGGAGTGCCTTTAAAGAGCTGATAGAGCGGCCCAGCTGTGGGAAACCTGCTCCTCCACACCCCCACACATGCATGGCTTCGCTCGGAGGGCCAGCAAACCGCTAACGCTGGAGCATGCTGATCTGTTAAGGGGGACCTTAAGTGTGTTTGATATTGTATTTAACCCAAACTGATACCTCGAACTGAATCAATGCAAACAATTCATTCATAATGAACTATTTTAGCATATATACTAATTTCAAAATACACTTCTTTTTTTTATATAACAGCCGAAATTCAAGTCAATTTTATTTGTATACCACTTTTTACAATACACAATGTTTCAAAGCAACTTTACAGAAAATCATGATGTTAATGTTTATAATATATTGAAATCTACAAACACTCAGTTGCATAAAACAGATCAGAGTTAGGTGAAAATATAGTTTGCATTTTGCAATGATACACTGTAAACAATCAAGATGTTGAGATTTGCTATATAGATTTACTATATAGTATATATTGCTTTATGTGAGTATACTGAATGTATGCATGCAAAGTTGAATGTACTTACTGTATATATTCGTCTTTATACAGAGAGCTGTGCAATTATATAGTTTACATATTATGATGATATAAAAAATCAGACAATTGAAATTTGCCACAGTATATAGTATATGTTGCTTTATGTGAGCATGATGTATGTGGGTAAGGTTTGATATACTTACAGTGGTGTGAAAAAGTGTTGGCCCCCTTCCTGATTTCTTATTTTTTTGCATGTTTGTCACACTTTAATGTTTCAGATCATCAAACTAATTTAAATATTACACAAAGATAATGCAAGTAAATACAAAATGCAGTTTTTAAATGATGATTTCATTTATTAAGGGAAAAAAGCTGTCCAAACCTACATGGCCCTA
>NW_015505469.1:560267-560811 GCF_001515645.1 Sinocyclocheilus grahami | reverse complement strand
ACCACGGTCAGAGCCATTATCCACAAATTGAGAAAACTTGGAACAATGGTGAACCTTCCCAGGAGTTGCCGGCCGACCAAAATTACTCCAAGAGCACAACGACGCCTCATCCAAGAGGTCTTAAAAGAACCCAGAACAACATCTAAAGAACTGCAGACCTCATTTGCCTCAATTAAGGTCAGTGTTCATGATTCAATAATAAGGTGAAAGACTCATTGCCAGTTATCGCAAACACTTGATTGCAGTTGTTGCTGCAAAGCGTGGCACAACTAGTTATTAGATTTAGGGGGCAATTACTTTTTCATGTAATGTGAATAAATGTTTACTTTTTTTTTGTGAATAAAGCTTTTTTCCCCTAATAAAATAAATAATCATTTAAAAACTGCATTTTGTATTTACTTGCATTATCTTTGTGTAATATAAAAATTTGTTTGATGATCTGAATCTTTTAAGTGTGACAAATTTGCAAAAAATAAAAAAAAACAGGAAGGGGGCCACCACTTTTTCACACCACTGTGTGTGTATATATATATATGTATATATA
>NW_015505469.1:559205-560031 GCF_001515645.1 Sinocyclocheilus grahami | reverse complement strand
ATATATATATATATATATATATATATATATATATATATATATATATATATTATATACTTTATCTTTTATGACGATATATTCAAGCAGTTGAGATTTGCTATACATGCTTTACATGAGTATACTGTATGCTTTTTAATAAGGTTGGATGTACTGCAGCGCTTTTCAGCCAGAAGTGGTAGAGAGTAAAAAATTCCCTGTACTTCGCTATGTAGAGAGGATATGCATTGTTTTGTAAACCCATCTCCTCTGCTCTTGTATAATTTGGGACAGCGAAAGGTTGCCTATGGAAAATAGTACAACACTTTGTGCTTTATTATGTCAGGGAGAAGATGAGTTGAATTTACTATGATATGGAAAGCACTGTTGCCAAACATACTTTCTGAACCTATCCACGGAATAAAGTGGAAATAAATTACCTTGATATGCGTGTGATCCAGTTTAAGAGTATTTTGGGTTTCTGAATACATTGTGCCTGAAACTCAAGCTCAAGATTTGAAAGATTTGCATCAATACATTCTCAAAATAGGAAATATGAAGAGGAAACATTTATTAATCAGCCTCTTTTTTGCAAGGACAACACTTTGGATCCTCAGGTAGCTCAGGAACGCATCAGTTTTTAACCCCTGAATGAATGATACTTTAAAACATGCAGCTTATTATTAAGAAGAGTATGCCATCAGACATAATTTACTCTAATGAACATTAAAATATTATAAATTATAAAATAATTATATAATAAAACCATGGTGAATATATATATATATATATATATATATATATATATATATATATATATATATATATATAGAGATAGGATATCTCTTTA
>NW_015505469.1:548059-558765 GCF_001515645.1 Sinocyclocheilus grahami | reverse complement strand
AAAAAAACAGTGTATATATATATATATATATATATATATATATATATATATATATATATATATATATATATATATATATAGTGTTAGGATAACTCATTACAAGTAATGCAAGTTACGAAATCAGATTACTTTTATTCAAGTAACTTTCAAGTAAAAAGTAACTTTTAAATTACTTTTATATTTACAACAAAATATGTTACTTTTTCAAATAAGCAAGTAAAAAAAAGTAATACAAAAATAACAATGCATTACGTTACATAAAAAGTAACTCAGTTACTTTTATTAAAGTAACTTTCAAGTAAAAAAGTAACATTACTTTTAAATTACTTTTAAATGTATAACAAAATATCTGTTACTTTTTCAAATAAGCAGGTTACAAAAAATAATGCACAAGTAACATAATGCATTACGTTACATAAAGAGTAACTCAGTAATGCAATTAGTTTTTTTATGTAGTAATGCAATATTGTAATCTGTTATTTCAAAAGCAACTTTCCTCAACACTGCGTGTACATACATTACATTAAGAAAAAGATGGATTTTGGTATTTTTGGAAGAACTTTATAACAAATTATAAAACTAAAGTAATTTACAATCAAATCTGCAGCAGTTCAGATTAAATAGCTTTGAGCTTAGCTTGTGTATGTTACAGAATTTTCTAAAGTGTTATTTTATTATACCTTCCTCTCTCTCTTTTTACCTTCCTTTCATGTTCGACGAACTTGGCCTCTCCACATTCTAATTAATCTTAATAAAAAGACAGGATGAAAAGAGGTAGGGCGTCCTTTCGCTGTAGCAGAGTCAGAGGTCATGCTTCCTGTCAGAGGTATCGCCCTGTACTATCAGATCAGTATCACCCTCTCTGACCATTACACTGTGTTTAACTGCCACTATGACTTAAACGCACGCACGCACGCACACACACACACACACACTTGTGCGTGTTTGTGTGTGACCTCCTTCCCAGCACACGGAGCGTGTAGTGTGTGGAGGTGGTGTGTCATGTCTGAACAGGGCCAGGAGGTCTCTGTGGTTGTAGCGGCCTGATCTGGGATCAGCCCAGCAGGGGAGAGCTGCTCCATCGAACGGACAAGCCACGGTTCCCCTGGAGGGCAAAGCTGACAACACATATCTGCATATCTACCAGCCCTCTCTCTGCGCGGCCCAAATCACCCTGACACATCTCGTTTATGAAGGACGTTCCAGGCCGCTGCAAGGCTTTAGGTCAGTATGAAGAAAGTAAAGGTGTAGTTTGTCTTAGGGTTTGCATGCCTACTCATTTTAAGCATCGACTTCGCTGTGCCTGGCACGTTCCAAACCAAAGAAGGAGAGAGTGTTAGTGGAGAGAACCTCTGCGGCTGAAATGTGCATATGTGCATATTCACAGTTTCATGCAGCTTGCATTGTCATAAAAATGGTACAAAAACAGTCATGATTCACTTACTTATAGTTCTTTTAAGTGACATTTATTTTCAGGCCACTTTTTTAAATTTTGGATGTAAATGCTGAAATTCAAACCATCTCTGATATCCACAGTGCCAGGACGGTCGTTTTGTAATATGCTTTGTGAATGAAGGCGTTTTGCATGATTTTATTTTAAGTTAAAATATATTTGCTCATTTTATCTCATTTTAGGTTATTGGAAAGAGCTAAAGCTATACTGCGACTGTTTGTGAGCAAAGGAGTTTAATCATTCTGTCACTATTTGTTGAGAATGAAATGAGTGAATCTGATTTTGAAGTGTAGAGTATGTACTTTATTTACACTTATTGATAAAACAGCAGTGTCAGTGTTAATGGTTGTGGCTGTTCTGCCCATTTAAATATTTATTTAACAGCATTTAATAAATAATGTATTCACTCATGTTGCATTGATACTTTTTTTATTTGTTAGGTTGGTTGAAAATAAACCCAAAATTTAAGTTTGTAAAAAACAATTAAACTCTAAAATGTCCCAAAAACTATGTTTTTGAAAATGTAAGTTTGGTGAACTTAATATGTGACCCTGGAGCACAAAAGCAGTCTTAAGTCGCTGGGGTATATTTGTAGCAATAGCCAAAATTACATTGTATGGGTCAAAATTATCAATTTTTCTTTTATGCCAAAAAATCATTAGGATATTAAGTAAAGATCATGTTCCATGAAGATATTTTGTAATTTCCTACCGTAAATATATCAAAACTTAATTTTTGATTACTAATATGCATTGCTAAGAACTTCATCTGGACAACTTTAAAGATGATTTTCTCAATATTTGGATTTTTTTGCACCCTCAGATTCCAGATTTTCAAATAGTTTTATCTCGGCCAAATATTGTCCTGTCCTAACAAACCATAAATCAATGGAAAGATTATTTATTCAGCTTTCAGTATACATCTCAATTTCAAAATTGACCCTTATGACTGGTTTTGTGGTCCATATATCATGGTGATTGAACATACACACTACTTGAATTGAAGTTTGTACAACTAATTACAACTAATTGACCTTCAAGTTATGTACACTCAAAAATGTCCTGAAGCTGGTTGCCTTAAACTTTCAAGTTTTTTACAGTGTTTAATATATTAAGGGATAGTTCACCAAAAATAGAAATTTTGTCAGCAATCTTCCTCATGTCGCTCCAAACTTGTACAACTTGCGTGTGTCTACATATACTATATTTAAGTTGTAAACAAAACAAAAATTACATGAGCACAGTTTACAAGAAAACACTAAAAAAGGTAGAAAAAAAAATCACATTAGTTACCATCTCGAATGTATAACGATTTCTGAATGAAAACTGTTTTTTCATTAGCCTACTTTCAGTTCAGGTCTGGAACGTCATGAGTGAGTAAACAATAACAGAATTGTCATGTTTTGCTCAATTATCCCTTATAGCCTAACAGTAAAAGTGATAGTTCACGTCCAACATGAACTAATAAACTAATCAGTGTAACCCCTATATGCAACTGTAGAGTAGATCAGAAGCGGAAGTGTAAATTAAAGGGGGAATAACAAAGATTTAATGCATGGAATAATTATACCTGAGGCCTGTATAACAGAAGCGCCAACCATCAGCTGTAAATGAGACAGCCAGAGAGAGGGGGAAAGAAAGATGCTTGTTATTTCACTTTAAGGAAGTTAAATTCATCTGCAAGACAAAGAACTGCTGGGTAAACACAACATTTATCAAATCAAATATTTCCTTTCTCCATCATTAAACGGCACCAGCACAAAACAACAACAGCAGCGGTTGGGCATATGTCTGTGTGCATTACTGCATTGCACGGCGTCTCTGTGTGGTATAGTTGACTGGCGCTACCATGTTGGCGTGTATGTAGATGACTGTGTGTCTGTTCGGCACGTCGTCGTCCCCACGGCCTCGTGTGTATACATTTGCGGTCTGCTCTCCGTTTCTCTTTCGTAATTCACTGCATTTGGGTTGTTCGGAAGCCCTCCTCTCTGGTCTCAGAACAATCGGTGTGGAGACAATAGCTGTGTGCTGATGGAGCCGTACAACAGCCATCTGCACCAGCAGCTGCTGCCCTGCATCTGTACAATATGCTGCATCGGAAGCCTAATCTGCATAATAACAACAGGGCTTATCCCAGTCTAGTTCATAATCACTACCGATCCATGCACTTCATTCCCACACTTTAGCTGGCCAGAAAGCCACGTGCATGCTCACAAACACAGTACAGCAGAGCAAATGCATATGAAGAGATATGAAGGACAGGAACAGAGCATGTGTAAAGACTCCTATCCATCTAGATTAATGTTGCGGAGTAACCGAAAATAGTGTTACTATTAGTATTAATTGCTACTACTAAAAGTAGTGTTAACTAATAAATGCAAAAAAATAAATGGTCATGTGGTGTTTGGGAAGTCAAACATTTTAGGTTTAGTGACAGCCCTGATCTGTGTTAAGTATGTTTTGAGAAGCTCTATGCTGAATACGAATCAAACCCTCCACCTCCAGTACTGAAGTTTCATTATGCTGCTGCATCACTCGGATAGAAAGAGTTCATGTGGTGTAATGCAGGGGTGCTGATTTCGCCCGAAGCTACAGATTTATGCTACACTCAATTTCATCTTTCATGAATACCGTGATCAGGACACTCTGGGTTTCCTACTGTTAGACTGAGCCATATACTGCCTCTGCATTGTAACAACAAAACAGACATGGTTCTAGTAATCTTCTGCCAGGGCATTATATGTTAACTTTACGGTAATTTAGCTGTAAAACAACGCAACGCAATGAGTAATTCAAAATGTGGGTAAAGTACCTGTGACAAATATGAAACATTTAGTCACATTAACACTGGGTCCTGTTTTTCCAGAATTTTCTTATAGAGCATCTGCAGTTTGAATGTCAGCAGATGTCCTCTAAACTGCAGAGCGAACTGTCCTACAACCTAGACTGAGATTTTTTTTATGCACCACGATCGAGACGGCCTGTAGTGCTCAATACAGCCTCTCGTCACCTCATGACTTCATGCATGTTCATCACAGGTAGGATTATAAATCTTCAGGTTTGATCAAGTGAATCTACAGCATGTGTTATGTGTTGCACACAGGGCTGTAACCACCGTAGACTCATTCAGACATGCAGCATTCCTCTAAATACTGAGAATAATCAGTAATCCATCGTCAATGGTGCTTCGGTCTCCCAAATCTTAAATAATGAGTTAAACCTGCATTGATGTTCTTCGGTCACACTATATGGGGAATAATTCTCACTATTAACTAACTATTAACTTTTTAACTCAATGAACTCTTAATGTGCTGCTTATCAATAATCAGTAAGGTATTGTTGTGTTTAGGTATGGGGTAGAATTAAGGGATCTCAAATAAATTATTTAAAAATAAATTAGAATAATTTTTCTAGTCTTCTATGAATGAAAGTATTTTGGGAAATAGCTACATTTGTATTCAGTGTGAAAATCTAATTTGGTTTCATTTGTTTTTACATATGTTGAAAGTAGAAATGCAGACAAGCCTGTTAACAATGAGGTGTTAACATAACAACATAACAGTATCTGAGTAAAATGTGTTTGGAAAACCCAGTCCATATTCCCAAAAAGAAACAAATGTGACATTATGGGGAGGAAAATAACATTTATTATTGTACACACAGTTCTGTCCTGTTTAGGATGACATAATTAGCTATTATTATTTGCATTCATTGTCCTGCATTGCTGTTAAAGCACAGCTTTAAGAATGACAATAAAAAGACACCAGCTGTCACGATTTTCTGAACAACAGCAATGCATGAGAACAGTAATTAAAAAGAGCCAACATCTTTGTACATTTTTCCCATCAATAAAATGCAGAGCCACTGATTGTTCAACAGCAGTGCGCAAAATTATTTCACACTCCAACCTTTGAATAAATGACACAGCGTAATGATCCCTCATCATGCTTTTGACTGTAATCCTCCGTGTGTGTGTGTGTGTGTGTTTGTGGAATTCAGACGCGATGCTCATCCCCCCCCCCCCCCCCTGTTTTGTCGAGGCATTTAATTCTAGTAAATTACAAATTTGTTAGAAATTGATATAATATGCACGCTGACCTATTTAGATGGCTTTCAGGCAATCCTTCTGACGGAAAATAGAGTTTCTATTTTCCATATTAGAAGTAGTTCTCTCATCTGCATGGAAATTCAGTGAGGTGAGTTACTGAATGTGTGCTGTTGTGTGAAATTAATAAATACCTTTGGGTGCAGGGACTCTTAATATATTCCTCTTTTTCCTCTTTAATTTAAGCCTCAGTATTAGAGTGGATAATGAACCCTTAGCAGACACTAAATTGATAGAGTGGGAAGCGTGCAATAATATTGATCAACGGCCCGGTCCCTATGGCGTTGCTGCATTTAGAGGCATATGCTTATTGAATTTCAACAATTTAATGTGGTGTGTTTATGAAAATTGTGCTATAGCCTCATGCTGCTATTCCAGAATGGAGTTCACATAAAATCCCATTACATCAGATTAGTGTGTATAAAACATGTACTAACACCTTCCTGATGTTTTGCCGGAAAAAGTTTCTGTTTTTCTGCCGAAAATAGATTTGACATGAGCTTGAAGCCATATTAGGCTCGCTGTGCTAATATCCAAAAATAATTATGTACACTTATATTCGCAATTTAGATTTATTCACACGTTTAAACAGAATTAAAGACAAGCTACGCTTGGAATTTATGTGAAATTCCACGTGGATTTTAACATCACGATTGCAAAGTGATTATGAAAACAGGCTCTCAATGATTGCCGCATGGTCTGTGCTTGTATAATTTAATTTCACTTTTCAACTGTTTGCTCTTCACAGCAATAAAGGCCTGCACTGGGTGTAAATGTTCTAATCTAAGAATATTCCTCACAAATGTGCATCTGATCTCTCTGGTGACGCCACACACTAATCCCACGAGTCCTGTTGGAATCACATGGAGTTATGCAGGGGTGTAAGGCAGGTGCATTGGTCTCTTGACGACTTGCTGTCTAACCATGGAAAAGCGCAGGTGTGTTTATTGAGATATTACAATGTGTCGGGTGAGGGGAATGCATTCGTCAGCTGGGGTTTAAACCAGTCAGTCTCTTTCAAACATGCATCACGACAAGCAACCTATATGCGGTGTATACCTTAAAGCCATCGCTTAAAATTTCTCCACAATGTTCTCGATATTCTGCTGGAGTTCTGGTCTAGGGAGGCTGTAGGTCTGAACCCTGTAAGGCTTGTTACATGAGCTATTACCATTGTGCCCTTGAGCGAAGCACTTAACCCCAGGTTTCTCCAGAGGGGCTGTCCTTGTAATAAACATGCTGTAAGTCACTTTGGATAAAAGCACCAGCTAAATGACTAATTAGCATACACTTTTATTCTTCACATGGAAGGCTAACCATTAAAATGCCGCCTTCTTCATCTGATATCATGACTGCGTCTCAAAACCATTGTGAGTTTCCTACCTAGACTGCGTTTTTGGGCATTGTATATGCTCTAAAATATCACTAGACCGAATAGAATTGTACAGCCTTATGCTTTAGAAGAGTTCCATGTAGAATTGTATTCTCCAGCTTTTAAGAATGTCACCTCAGTAGTGGTACTTTTTCATATTAAAATTTTTTTTCCTGTTTGTTAAAACCTAGAGTGCTTTGAAGAACCTTATTTTTAGTGTGTCAGATCTCCTGACATCGAGGCTGTTTCAAATTGTCGTGGCATTATCTTTTGTTTAATAATTAATAAAGCAATAAGCCCCGAAGAAGCCATCATTTATTGTGAATTTAGAACAACTAAGGCGCTCTATAAATATACAAAGTGTATATTTTAGAGTGATTTACAGTGGCTTCAAATGCAGCTCAACCAATCAGATTTAAGGACCATAACTATCAGTTTGATAAAGGAACATCTTATTATATACTTCAATCCAGTGACAGTTTTGCGAAGAACTCAATTGCATTAAATAAAAAAAAAACTTCCAAATTATTTATACATTATCATACATTAATTTTAATTCTGAACTGAAAAATATTGATAGGTAAAATTTTTATGTAATTTAATTACCAAACTATAATTGCAAAAAATATTACACTGAAAAAATAGTAACCTAAAAATATGCTTCATGTAGTAACATCTAAATAAATTGATTTTATATATATATATATATATATATATACACAGTGGGTACGGAAAGTATTCAGACCCCCTTAAATTTTTCACTCTTTGTTATATTGCAGCCATCTATTGTTTTATAATTGCAAATGTAATTGTTTTTGTGAAATGTATTATTTGAAAAGTCTGTTTGTGCTATTTTCAAAAAACGTGCCTATACCTACATTTTCGCAAAACGCCAAAAACGTACCTATGCATACAATTCACTGCAGAGGCAATGTAAACAAATTCATTTTGACATTTGCATCACATTAATCAGGTCCATATGTAAGACGTTTCTGTAGTAAACTTGCTCAGCAGCTCACCTGGTACAGCATTGCACTTGGGTCTAAATCCGGTGAGAAACAAAGTCACGATAAAATGGCCCATAGACAAAATGCTAAAATGACATTGTTGCGTCAGCAAATTAGTTTTCATCTCACATTCTCACACTTTTTGTTTTAACACTATTGGTTATGTTAAGGGTGGGGTTTAGTGTAGATGGTACGTTATTTTCACACAAGATAGAGTATTAACTTCGAAGTGCGTCTCACTGGAACTTTCATTTCCCGAAGTGCCGTGATATGTAGAACAATCAACGTAAGAAAACTGTTTTAGATAAACCTGAACATGCTTTTAGCACCACTCACTGTACATCTTAATTTGATATTGATGCACAACATGCAAGAAGCAACATAAAATGATTTTGCAGAAATTTGGGCACGTTTTCCCAATGAGCCTGGGCTGGCAAAGTGTAAGTTAAGGCTTTTGATTCTTGATGGAGCCACTATATGATTAAATAACAAGAAAAAAATAGATTTTTTTGTACGTTTTTTTTTTGTTTATCTTGAAAATATTCAAAATAACTTGCCTTTACTTTGCCATCATGTGCATTTGCTTATCTTAACACTAATCTGAGGGCCCTGTATTGTTGTTGTGTGAATGTAAATAACGAGAAGGATGGTGTTTGCATTTGGATGAAGACAAACTCAAGGTCATATTAAAGGCTGCCCCGGTCGCGCCCCGTAAAGTCACTGTTGTCCTGCTGTAGTTTCCACAGAGGATTTGCCTCATTTTTCATTTACTGCACGTTCAGAGTGCCGTGTTTACACACTGATGCATCTCATACATTAAACAGTAAATTAGGATCTAACGATTATGGTAAAGTATTTTGAAAGAGAAAAGCTGCACAGAAACAGAATCAGCATCACCCACTTCACATTTCTTTAGCTCTTGTCCACGTTTCCTGAAATAATTGACTTTTGATAATGATTTCATCATGTTCTGTCTGTAGATGGAACAAGATTTCGTTATTTCTGTGGATGTTATGCCTGCTTTATGCATTTAAAATACATATACAAACATAAACGTTTAATCTAATCTAAAGATTTTTGGTTGTCCTGACAATGCATGCATCTTTAACTAAATTATATTGTAAAATACATGTTTTATTCGTCTTTTTACAGTATCTATCACCTAAATTGCATTCATAAACTGCTTTAAGTGATTTGCTATTGAAGGTCTTTGTGTCTAAATATGCTGCACTTACAGTGTAAGATTAATTATTTTATTTTAATGGTGAACAAAGCTTATAGCAATTCCTTACTGTGACACTCATAATTCTCTGGCTGTATTAACTGAATATGAATAATGATAATATAATGAATATCAAATCAGTTATCAAATTGTCTTATTCTTCTGTCTATTTGAGCCTTTTTCTTCTATTTTACTGGATGCAGATTTTTCTCTTTCTTTTCTTTTTGGCAGTTACACAAGAATAAATAAAATAAAAGGGCAAATTTAAAACATTGACTTTTTCTGGTTTTAACACTAGCGCTATAATTGCCCGAGAGATCTCCATCAGTACAGATAGAGTGAATGTGAGATTTACAGAGACTGATGTGGCTTAATTACCCCTTCTGGTCTCCCACTCTGATTTACCGCCTACACTGTGCTGCAGTAAATGCCCTATTAAGAAGATAACAGTCCATGTAAGACACCAAAATAAGACATTACATGTTTCAGGCTGGTAAAGGTTTAAAGGTGAACTCAGGAACAATCAAGTCAGGCACATATATTTCCATGTATTGAAGGTCTTTGTGTCTAAATATGCTGCACTTACAGTGTAAGATTAATTATTTTATTTTAATGGTGAACAAAGCTTATAGCAATTCCTTACTGTGACACTCATAATTCTCTGGCTGTATTAACTGAATATGAATAATGATAATATAATGAATATCAAATCAGTTATCAAATTGTCTTATTCTTCTGTCTATTTGAGCCTTTTTCTTCTATTTTACTGGATGCAGATTTTTCTCTTTCTTTTCTTTTTGGCAGCAGCTCCTCTAGCCTGCTGTTACACAAGAAAAAATAAAATAAAAGGGCAAATTTAAAACATTGACTTTTTCTGGTTTTAACACTAGCGCTATAATTGCCCGAGAGATCTCCATCAGCACAGATAGAGTGAATGTGAGATTTACAGAGACTGATGTGGCTTAATTACCCCTTCTGGTCTCCCACTCTGATTTACCGCCTACACTGTGCTGCAGTAAATGCCCTATTAAGAAGATAACAGTCCATGTAAGACACCAAAATAAGACATTACATGTTTCAGGCTGGTAAAGGTTTAAAGGTGAACTCAGGAACAATCAAGTCAGGCACATATATTTTCATGCTGGTTATAATTCAGCAGAAAATCACTACAGTGCACACTTTCACATTGAACATGCCGAATGATAAAAAGACCACTTAACATAATAGATAGATAGATATATAGACAGACACAGACAGACAGATAGATATACAGAAAGACAGACAGACAGACAGATAGATAGATAGATAGACAGACAGACAGACAGACAGACAGACAGATAGATAGATAGATAGATAGATATATAGACAGACAGAATAGTCTGTCTATAGATAGATATATAGATAGATATTCAGACAGACAGACAGACAGACAGACAGACAGATAGATAGATAGATATATAGACAGACAGAATAGTCTGTCTATAGATAGATATATAGATAGCTATTCAGACAGACAGACAGACAGACAGACAGACAGATAGATAGATA
>NW_015505469.1:528304-537820 GCF_001515645.1 Sinocyclocheilus grahami | reverse complement strand
AGACAGACAGACAGACAGACAGATAGATAGATAGATATATAGATAGACAGACAGACAGACAGACAGACAGACTTTGTTTGTTTTTATTCTACATCAATCTTGTTCTTGATGTTCAATTCAAGTCAAGATTCACCCTTTCTCCCCCCGAATGGCATTTTGGGACATCAGCTGTTTAATCCTCTTTCCTTTGTGGATTCATTGGCTCATTCAAGGCTGGATTGTTGACATTCTGTAGCCTGTTAAAAGACGTGTGTAAGTGTGTGTGTGTTACAATGAGGGGCCCTTGAGAAGCCTCTCTGCCCCATGTGGCCCTCGGTCCCTCAGGATCAGTTATCTCGCTGATTTAAGTAGAGAGTGTCAGCTCTAATTTGTCCCCCTTCTCCACGCCTCTCCAGCAGGGACGCCCTCTTTAAAATATTATGAAAAGATCAGCTGTAGGCCTGTGTGTTTAGCAGAACGGCGGGCGCTCAAAGGGCAGAGGGGATAATAGGTTACTATTATGAGAGCAGAGGGGAGGTACGTTTTAAAACCAGTCACATGCGATTTGTGGGGAAATGCTGCTAGAGAACCTATTTCAGTCTGTTAAAAAACAGATGCTTGCTATAATGATCCCAAAGAAAAGGCCAAATGAACACTGACATGCCTCAAGAACGTAAGGATGAATATCCTACACCAGACTAGACAAAGAAAAGGCATTTATGTGAATGGTGGATGATCTGTAAAATGTTCAAATTTGAGAAAGGAATATTCGCAGACTTTTATTTTTGTATTACATTCAGAAGTTTGGAGTCAGTGAGTTTATTTTTATTTGTTATATTTTGTTTTTGATTCATTTTAACAAACCAATACTTTTGTTTAGCAATGATGCATTAAATTGATCAAAAGCGACAGTAAAAGCATTTATAATTTTACAAAATATTTTTGTAGTTTGAATTAAAAATGGCTGTTCTTTTGACTTTTTTTTCTCAAAGAATCATGAAGATAATCCTAAATATTAATAATAATAATAATGGTTTCTACCAAACAAATATTAAGCAGTATGACTGTTTTCAACATGATTATAAGAAATATTAACAGCATTTTAGGATGCATTAAATTGCTAAAAAAAAAAAAAAAAAGTCACGGTGAAGACATTTATAATTACATTTTTCTTTTTTTGTAATTTGAATTAAAAATTGCTGTTCTTTTGAAGTTTTTATTCATCAAAAAATCCTGAAAAAAATGAACGAATAAACTAACAAGATAATAAGCAAGCAAGCGAAACAAACAAACAAACAAATCACACTTACTAAAATATTCATCAATGTTTTTGGCATTGATAATAATAAGAAATGTTTCTTGATCAGCAAATCAGCATATACAAATTATTTCTGAAGGATCATGTGACACTAAAAAACTGGCGTAATGATGCTGAAAATACAACTGTGCATCACAGGAATAAATGATACCTTAAAAAAAAATATATATATATATATATATATATTTAGCGTTAATCTGATCATAAAAAGGAACGGTGACTGACATATTAATTCGACATTATCTTCAGAGTCACGTGTGCTAGTACCTGCTCACATCTGACCTTGTGGCAGCTCTGGTTCTGTCTTGTTGTCACACGCCTCCGGTGGAATAGATGTTCCATTGTTATTTTAATCTCTTTACTCACCCCTGCTTTCAAAAGCGTTTCGATGAGAATATGAATTAGTGAGGTAAAATTCGATGTGAAAGGGCAGCTTCTCAACAACCACTCTGTGTTCGCAACATAATACGGCAGGCGTGTGCGTTGCATTCCAATAAATCCCTCTGTGACTCCATCTAACAACTTATTCATTTGCTTCCAGATTAATAAGCGCAGCATGATTGCAAATAATAGTTTGTGACATGTTGTGTAGGCAGCATGAAAGGTTTTAGTGAAGCAGCCAGGGAGAATTGCCTTGTTTGATTTATCTGCCTTTGATTTATAAAGGAAAAATCAATGAAACAATTCTTTCTATTTTGCAGTCTCCTATATTTGCCTGTTTCCCAGACACTGCATGCCATGATAAGGCGTTGGACTCTGCGAACGAAGACTTTTCAATTATACAGCACTTGTTTGCATTAGATTTCCTTGAGAAAAAAAAAAAGAGAGAGAACCATTTCGGAGGAATGTATATTGGCCGTCCCTGTGCAGCAAGAGCTAAATAGAATTTCACAGCCGCGGTGGCTAAGAACCATGCACAAAAATTGCTCAATATCTTGGTTCCTGGCCAATTTTCTATCCCTATTGTTTGGCAGTGTTTGATAGTGGAGGAGAATGGTAATGTAATATACATAATTCATATGGCCTCTTCATTGCTGATTCTGCTGTCCTGTCTGTTTATGTGGGTAAAATAGATTCTACAGTGTCTATTAGGCCAATAAAACACAGACTGGAGGATTTGGCACATTTTATGTAAAGAGACAGAAAGCCCTGAACACGCTGGACTGACACGTGATGCTCGCCATCTTCTGTGTGAAATGTTTCCATTAGAATACACAGCTTCATTTTAGACAAGAGTTCCTCAAATGGCTTCAATACTGAAGATTGTGTTTTATACTTTATCATGATTTTGTTTTTGTTGTCAGGGTCTGCCTATAACTAAGATACCTTAAAAATGTGATTAGTTTACTGAAGTATCTATATATCTGTAAATACCAAATTTTGTAATATTTGTTGTTGTTGTTGTAAATTATTGGTATTTCTTGTTGTACATTGTGAATCAGACGTTTAGTACTTTTTTTTTCTGACAAACAAGCTCAAATGTAAATGTAACAAAAAACATAAATGTTATAGTTTCAGGTCTTTATAGATTGCGTTTTTTAAAAATACAAATCCAATAATACACACAAAACAAACAGTAGCCATTTGAAACCTAAATATAATCGTTATTTACCAAAAAAAAAAAGGCCTTTTAAAAAAAGTATTTTATGTCTCTTGGCTTAGCTTGCCTTTTTATTTTTTTATCTGCATTTTTTAAAATATTTTATTAATGTTATTTAATAAAATGCTAATCTAATTAAATCAAAACCTGTTTCTTATTAATTGAAAATTGACACTAAATTGAACGGTTCTTAAACTCCTGAACAATTAACCTCTTAAGACCCGAGAAAAGATTTTTAGGAAAAAAATAGTTTTCTTCATGTCTTTACATTGTTTAGAGCATTAAAAAAATAATAAAAAGACGTGAATGAACATGCATAGGCAAAAACACTAGATTTTTAAAATCACCAATACATTTTAGCTTTCAGGATTATATATTTTTTTACCAAACTTTGTATAAAGATGATTCTCAACTATGTTATAACAGAATGATTTGATATACCATTTTTCTTTCTGCAAAATGTGTGTAAAATGGCCATAAACGGGTTTTCTCATTATATACACTGATCTATGAACTAAATGTAATTTGCATATTAATGTGTTTTTGGGGCAACATGTAATGACAAAAGAAGTGTAATAATGGGAGTAATATTTGACAAGATTTTCATAATAATATATAATATTTCATAGAATATTGAAACATAATTTCTTTCCCTATTCATTTGTTATGTCTCCCAAAATGCGTAATAAACATGCTTTTAGTCCCGGTGTCCTCATATGAGGACATGTATGAAATCAACGTCCTGTTTCGTAACAGAAAGAGATCTCCATCAGTACAGATAGAGTGAATGTGAGATTTACAGAGACTGATGTGGCTTAATTACCCCTTCTGGTCTCCCACTTTGATTTACCGCCTACACTGTGCTGCAGTAAATGCCCTATTAAGAAGATAACAGTCCATGCAAGACGTCAAAATAAGACATTACATGTTTCAGACTGGTAAAGGTTAAAAGGTGAACTCAGGAACAATCAAGTCAAGCACATATATTTTCATGCTGGTTATAATTCTGCAGAAAATCACTACAGTGCACACTTTCACATTGAACATGCCTAATGATAAAAAAGACCACTTAACACAGATAGATAGATAGATAGATAGATAGATAGATAGATAGATAGATAGATAGATAGATAGATAGATAGATAGATAGATAGATAGATAGATAGATAGATAGATAGATAGATGTTTTTGTTCTGCATTGCTCTCGTTCTTGATGTTCAATTCAAATCAAGATTCCCCATCACCCCCCCCAAATGGTATTTTTGGGACATCAGCTGTTTAATCCTCTGTCCTTTGTGGATTCATTGGCTCATTCAAGGCTGGATTGTTGACATTCTGTAGCCTGTTAAAAGACGTGTGTAAGTGTGTGTGTGTTACAATGAGGGGCCCTTGAGAAGCCTCTCTGCCCCATGTGGCCCTCGGTCCCTCAGGATCAGTTATCTCACTGATTTAAGTAGAGAGTGTCAGCTCTAATTTGTCCCCCTTCTCCACGCCTCTCCAGCAGGGATGCCCTCTTTAAAATATTATGAAAAGATCAGCTGTAGGTCTGTGTGTTTAGGCGAACGGCGGCCGCTCAAAGGGCAGAGGGGATAATAGGTTACTATTATGAGAGCAGAGGGGAGGTAAGTTTTCAAACCAGTCACAGGGTTACACAAGCCATTTGTGGGGAAATGCTGCTAGAGAACCAGCTATTTAAAAAAAAACAGATGCTTGCAACATTGATCCCAAAGAAAAAGCCAAATTAACATTGACATGCCTCACAAACATAAAGATGAATATCCTACACCAGACTAGACAAAGAAAAGGAATTTATGTGAATGCATCTATAAAATGTTAAAATTTGAGAAAGGAATACTTGCAATTTTTTATTTTTGTATTACATTCAAAAGTTTGGAGTCAATAAGTTAATTTTTATTTTATTTGTTTTATTTAAATATTTTATAAATGTTAATAAATTTATACTTTTATTCCGAAAGGATGCATTAAATTGTTTAAAAGTGACAGTAAAAACATTTATAATTTTACAAAAAAATGTTTTTTGTAATTTGAATTAAAAATTGCTGTTCTTTTGAACTTTTTTATTTATCAAAGAATCCCGAAAAACAAACAAATAAATAAATAAATAGTTTCCCCCAAAATATCAATCAATGCTTTCAGAATTGATAATAATCATGTTTCTTGAGCAGCAAAACATCATATCAAAATGATTTCTGAAGGATCACGTGACACCGAAGACTGGAGTAATGATGCTGAAAATTCAGCGTTGATCACAGGAATAAATTACATTTTAAAATATATCAATATATTAAATAATGTTGAGTTTCTGTTTATAAAATATATAATAGCAGAAAGCAAATACCGTTGTAAAGAAAACAGTTCAGTATCAGGAATAATTATAACTCTATTCTTTTTTGTTTTCTCTTTTTCCTCTTTTTTTGCATTAATCTGATCATAAAAAGGAACAGTGACTGACATATTAATTTGACATTATCTTCAGAGTCACGTGTGCAAATACCTGCTCACATCTGACCTTGTGGCAGCTCTACTTCTGTCTTGTTGTCACACGCCTCCGGTGGAATAGATGTTCCATTGTTATTTTAATCTCTCTACTCACCCCTGCTTTCAAAAGCGTTTCGGTGAGAATATGAATTAGTGAGATAAAATTCGATGTGAAAGGGCAGCTTCTCAACAACCACTCTGTGTTCCCAACATAATACGGCAGGCGTGTGCGTTGCATTCCAATAAATCCCTCTGTGACTCCATCTAACAACTTATTCATTTGCTTCCAGATTAATAAGCGTGGCATGATCGCAAATAATAGTTTGTGACATGTTGTGTAGGCAGCATGAAAGGTTTTAGTGAAGCCGCCAGGGAGAATTGCCTTGTTTGATTTATCTGCCTTTGATTTATAAAGGAAAATCAATGAAACAATTCTTTCCATTTTCCAGTGTCCTATTTGCCTGTTTCCCAGACACTGTCATGATAAGGCTTTGGACTTTGCAAACGAAGACTTTTCAATTATACAGCACTTGTTTGCATTAGATTTGCTTGGGGGAAAAAATAGAAACATTTTAGAGGAACGTATATTGGCCGTCCCTGTGCAGAAGCAGCTAAATAGAATTTCACAGCCGCGGTGGCTAAGAACCATGCACAAAAATTGCTCAATATCTTGGTTCCTGGCCAATTTTCTATCCCTATTGTTTGGCAGTGTTTGATAGTGGAGGAGAATGGTAATGTAATATACATAATTCATATGGCCTCTTCATTGCTGATTCTGCTGTCCTGTCTGTTTATGTGGGTAAAATAGATTCTACAGTGTCTATTAGGCCAATAAAACACAGACTGGAGGATTTGGCACATTTTATGTAAAGAGACAGAAAGCCCTGAACACGCTGGACTGACACGTGATGCTCGCCATCTTCTGTGTGAAATGTTTCCATTAGAATACACAGCTTCATTTTAGACAAGAGTTCCTCAAATGGCTTCAATACTGAAGATTGTGTTTTATACTTTATCATGATTTTGTTTTTGTTGTCAGGGTCTGCCTATAACTAAGATACCTTAAAAATGTGATTAGTTTACTGAAGTATCTATATATCTGTAAATACCAAATTTTGTAATATTTGTTGTTGTTGTTGTAAATTATTGGTATTTCTTGTTGTACATTGTGAATCAGACGTTTAGTACTTTTTTTTCTGACAAACAAGCTCAAATGTAAATGTAACAAAAAACATAAATGTTATAGTTTCAGGTCTTTATAGATTGCGTTTTTTAAAAATACAAATCCAATAATACACACAAAACAAACAGTAGCCATTTGAAACCTAAATATAATCGTTATTTACCAAAAAAAAAAAGGCCTTTTAAAAAAAGTATTTTATGTCTCTTGGCTTAGCTTGCCTTTTTATTTTTTTATCTGCATTTTTTTTAAATATTTTATTAATGTTATTTAATAAAATGCTAATCTAATTAAATCAAAACCTGTTTCTTATTAATTGAAAATTGACACTAAATTGAACGGTTCTTAAACTCCTGAACAATTAACCTCTTAAGACCCGAGAAAAGATTTTTAGGAAAAAAATTGTTTTCTTCATGTCTTTACATTGTTTAGAGCATTAAAAAAATAATAAAAAGACGTGAATGAACATGCATAGGCAAAAACACTAGATTTTTTAAATCACCAATACATTTTAGCTTTCAGGATTATATTTTTTTTACCAAACTTTGTATAAAGATGATTCTCAACTATGTTATAACAGAATGATTTGATATACCATTTTTCTTTCTGCAAAATGTGTGTAAAATGGCCATAAACGGGTTTTCTCATTATATACACTGATCTATGAACTAAATGTAATTTGCATATTAATGTGTTTTTGGGGCAACATGTAATGACAAAAGAAGTGTAATAATGGGAGTAATATTTGACAAGATTTTCATAATAATATATAATATTTCATAGAATATTGAAACACAATTTCTTTCCCTATTCATTTGTTATGTCTCCCAAAATGCGTAATAAACATGCTTTTAGTCCCGGTGTCCTCATATGAGGACATGTATGAAATCAACGTCCTGTTTCGTAACAGAAAGTCATATTTTGATTTGAAACCCCGTAACATTTTCCTGAGATGTTGATTTATGACAGACAGTTTAAAAATTAGACAGATTTAAATAATTACAAAATATTATCATATTTCCATAAGAGTGTCACTAAATTAATATCAGACATATTTGAAGACCAAGGAGAGGGGGTAGTCATGGTGAAACATCCAAACATTTAGTATCTCTGAAAAGCCCTGAATGCGCTCTGTACAGGACATCCAGACGTAAAACTGTGGCATGTACAGTCTCAGAGAAATACACCAAAATATAATGTCCTCATATGAGGTCACAGGGTCTCAGGAGGTTAATTTGAAATCTGCTTGTATTTAGCTATTATGTTAACATTAATCTTGTTTCAAAAGTCAGATTCTTTGTACACTTTTGTGCTCTTCTGAATTAGTTGACTGATTCAAAAAGGGTTATTTTTCATGAACTGGACGTGTTACTGATTAGTTGTTCATGAGCAAGGTCACACAAGTATTTCTTACCAAGAGGCGTCGTGATCATTCACACGTAATTCAAATTAAAAAAAGAGTTTTCCTTCAATAAACTCCTAATTTGCTGCTTACTGATGGTAAGTAATCTTTGAAAATGTATTTTCATGATTATTGCACAAGTCTAATTATACCTAATCAGAGTTGCACAGATAATTTGCAACTTTCACATGTAATTTACTTTAAATTACATGCTCATACTGCTTTATTACACAAACTGTAAAAAAAAAAATTATATGATCAGTAAGTCATGGCAACATGTTTTCCCATTACTTTAACTCATTAAATTAATTTAACCAATTAACCAAAAAAGTGTTTTTAAGTGTTTTACATTGCTACATCGCAACCCATATGCTCCTTTTTCTCAACCCATACACTGAATCTCTTCTTCTCTCTCTCATACGCATACACATTAAATCTGGTCTCTGACCCTTGTCTTTATGCCCCAGATGAATTATGTTTATGATCAAATGTGTCAGAAAAGCACCTTATCAGACATGCAGAATAACCTTATTAACTGCAGTGCTACTACTGCCTAATGTAATACCACATTAATCTTGTCAGCGACACGGACACCAGATATTCTCCATTAACTGGGACCCTTACGATGATCCATGTACGTTACATATGAGCGTATGAAATGCCACAGAGCTCGTCAGCTCTCCTGAAATCAGTAATGGATGTGAAACCTCCCTCAGCCACCATTCCTCTGGTGTCAGCAGAAACACACACACAGTGTTCAATAGGCAATATGCTCCATCACTGATGTTACACCACTAACGGCTCAAATACACTATGACTTTTAAAACAGAACAGATTTGAAAGTAACAGGCATCTTACACTTTCTGATATTGTAAATGGTTAAGGAGAAAAGCTGGGTATCATATAATAACGGCTGAGGGTCACATATTAACAGGCTTTCTAGTCATTCCGAATGCAACAACTAATGCAGAACCCTGTGCCTTGTTGCTAAGATATGTATGACAAATGAAAACAATAGGCATTCTAAAATTGGCTCAAAATATCAAACGTTTTTGATATCCTCCAACTGGATGGAATCGAAATCTGAAGCTAAAAAATAATTTGTGCCCATCACACACTATGCAGTTTTCTGTGAATCTGCAGATTATCTCTGATTGTTATATTAACTGGGGCAAAAATTAGTGCAAAAGTCTTGTACGCTCTCAGAAAAAAAAAAGTCCTAAGGCTGTCACTGGGGTGGTACCTTTTCAATATGTACCATTTTGTACCGTATTTACCCATAAAGGGTGCAAATTAGTACTTACATGGAAGATAATAGTACCTTTTAAAAAGGAACAGTCCCAGTCATTTTGTCAAATTAACCATGGTGTAAGGTAAACAGTGATAATTTTAATTTAGCTCAAAGGGAATCATTTAAGATTTTAAAGGGAACTCCACCATTAATATGCAAGGGAATTAGGACAGAATCACTGTTTTACGGCGGATCACTGAGACGGCCTGCGATTCAGTGAACGAGCCGTATGACATCAATTCTGCAA
>NW_015505469.1:524745-528169 GCF_001515645.1 Sinocyclocheilus grahami | reverse complement strand
TAAAACTGTGGCATGTACAGTCTCAGAGAAATACACCAAAATATAATGTCGTCATATGAGGCCGCAGGGTCTCAGGAGGTTAATTTGTAATCTGCTCGTATTTAGCTATTATGTTAACATTAATCTTGTTTCAAAAGTCAGATTCTTTGTACACTTTTTGTGCGCTTCTGAATTAGTTGACTGATTCAAAAAGGGTTATTTTTCATGAACTGGACGTGTTACTGATTAGTTGTTCATGAGCAAGGTCACACAAGTATTTCTTACCAAGAGGCGTCGTGATCATTCACACGTAATTCAAATTAAAAAAAGAGTTTTCCTTCAATAAACTCCTAATTTGCTGCTTACTGATGGTAAGTAATCTTTGAAAATGTATTTTCATGATTATTGCACAAGTCTAATTATACCTAATCAGAGTTGCACAGATAATTAGTCTCAGAGAAATACACCAAAATATAATGTCGTCATATGAGGCCGCAGGGTCTCAGGAGGTTAATTTGTAATCTGCTCGTATTTAGCTATTATGTTAACATTAATCTTGTTTCAAAAGTCAGATTCTTTGTACACTTTTTGTGCGCTTCTGAATTAGTTGACTGATTCAAAAAGGGTTATTTTTCATGAACTGGACGTGTTACTGATTAGTTGTTCATGAGCAAGGTCACACAAGTATTTCTTACCAAGAGGCGTCGTGATCATTCACACGTAATTCAAATTAAAAAAAGAGTTTTCCTTCAATAAACTCCTAATTTGCTGCTTACTGATGGTAAGTAATCTTTGAAAAGTCTAATTATACCTAATCAGAGTTGCACAGATAATCTGCAACTTTCACATGTAATTTACTTTAAATTGCATGCTCATACTGCTTTATTACACAAACTGTAAAAAAAAAAATTATATGATCAGTAAGTCATGGCAACATGTTTTCCCATTACTTTAACTCATTAAATTAATTTAACCAATTAACCAAAAAAGTGTTTTTAAGTGTTTTACATTGCTACATCGCAACCCATATGCTCCTTTTTCTCAACCCATACACTGAATCTCTTCTTCTCTCTCTCATACGCATACACATTAAATCTGGTCTCTGACCCTTGTCTTTATGCCCCAGATGAATTATGTTTATGATCAAATGTGTCAGAAAAGCACCTTATCAGACATGCAGAATAACCTTATTAACTGCAGTGCTACTACTGCCTAATGTAATACCACATTAATCTTGTCAGCGACACGGACACCAGATATTCTCCATTAACTGGGACCCTTACGATGATCCATGTACGTTACATATGAGCGTATGAAATGCCACAGAGCTCGTCAGCTCTCCTGAAATCAGTAATGGATGTGAAACCTCCCTCAGCCACCATTCCTCTGGTGTCAGCAGAAACACACACACAGTGTTCAATAGGCAATATGCTCCATCACTGATGTTACACCACTAACGGCTCAAATACACTATGACTTTTAAAACAGAACAGATTTGAAAGTAACAGGCATCTTACACTTTCTGATATTGTAAATGGTTAAGGAGAAAAGCTGGGTATCATATAATAACGGCTGAGGGTCACATATTAACAGGCTTTCTAGTCATTCCGAATGCAACAACTAATGCAGAACCCTGTGCCTTGTTGCTAAGATATGTATGACAAATGAAAACAATAGGCATTCTAAAATTGGCTCAAAATATCAAACGTTTTTGATATCCTCCAACTGGATGGAATCGAAATCTGAAGCTAAAAAATAATTTGTGCCCATCACACACTATGCAGTTTTCTGTGAATCTGCAGATTATCTCTGATTGTTATATTAACTGGGGCAAAAATTAGTGCAAAAGTCTTGTACGCTCTCAGAAAAAAAAAAGTCCTAAGGCTGTCACTGGGGTGGTACCTTTTCAATATGTACCATTTTGTACCGTATTTACCCATAAAGGGTGCAAATTAGTACTTACATGGAAGATAATAGTACCTTTTAAAAAGGAACAGTCCCAGTCATTTTGTCAAATTAACCATGGCAACCCTTGTTTCTCCTCAAATACCAAAATTGCTGCAGTTATTCTTACTATCATAAGCTCCACTAACTTTATACTGGTCACCACTGTCATCAAAAGACATTAATCTCTGCAGATTATCTCTGATTGTTATATTAACTGGGGCAAAAATTAGTGCAAAAGTCTTGTACGCTCTCAGAAAAAAAAAAGTCCTAAGGCTGTCACTGGGGTGGTACCTTTTCAATATGTACCATTTTGTACCGTATTTACCCATAAAGGGTGCAAATTAGTACTTACATGGAAGATAATAGTACCTTTTACAAAGGAACAGTCCCAGTCATTTTGTCAAATTAACCATGGTGTAAGGTAAACAGTGATAATTTCCACCACTGTCATCAAAAGACATTAATCAATATGACAGATCTGAACAGCTTTTTATTTTGGGGGGTGTAAACTTTTGAACCTAAATGATGATGTGTAAATTTTTCTTATTTTGTTTAAAGATCATACTTTTTTTCATTTAGTATGGGCCTACAGAAGCTACATAAGATATTTAAATATTTCCCAGAGGACAAAATAAATTAAATTTACTCCGATCATCCAATCGGCTCTTAATGCATTGTGTTTCGTTCTTGAGCATCAGTGAATGTCCTCAGTGTGAAAAGATGGATCTCAAAATCATACAGTCACTCCTGGAAAAGGTCTCAAATATGCAGAATATGCTAGAAAACCACTGAATATGCAGGACCTAGAGCACTTTTTGAAGAACATAGGACAGTTCAACTGTACAGGACAAACAAGGGACTCATGAACAGCTATCAAAAACATAAAAACAGTTGTTGATCATCCAGCTACACACAGTATTAAGATCCAACAGTATGTCAACTTTTGAACTAGTTCGTTTGTGTAAGTCCTTATTACTTTGTCTAAGTTTTTAACATCTTGCATATTTATGAAAACTGATGAGCAGAACTGTAGCATAACACTGATGCTATTTTGGTAGAAACTGGTTACATTTGTAATTTTTTGTAAGTGTGGTGGTACTCGAACATTTCCTAAACAGTACTAGCATAGCTGGTTGGTAGAATGGTTAGCAGTCTCCAGATCCTGATGATTGTGTGCGTGTGTGGGAGGTTGAGGGTGTTTGGATGCTGTAGGGATAATCATTTGAGCAGCAGTTATACTGACCTCAGTCAGGTCTGGAGTCCCGGACTCCCCGCAGGGCACAGCAAGCCCAGATAAATCCAGTCCACTGCCAACACATACTGGGTCATTGTGGAGATAAACACACCTATTAGAGTACTGAATCATTCCAGGAGAACACACACATGCCCACATGCATGCACTCACTCATACACACACACACACACACACACACACACTCACTCACTCACTCACTCACACACACACACACACACACACACACACACACACACACACACA
>NW_015505469.1:520441-524285 GCF_001515645.1 Sinocyclocheilus grahami | reverse complement strand
CACGCACACACTCACTCACTCACTCACTCACTCACACACACACACACACACACACACACACACACTCACTCACTCACGCACGCACGCACACACTCACACACACAAACTCACTCACTCACACTCACTCACTCACACACACACACACACACACACAAACTCACTCACTCACTCACGCACACTCACTTTACCATCACATAGAGTTTTTAACATTTGGACGTAAAACAATACTGATTATTACAAAATATTTGCTATACATTGTGATATAAATTCAAAGTTGTAAATAAAACAAAGATTATTGGAAAACTTTTTACAAGAAAATACTATTTCTGTCTTTCCACTTCAAATTTTCAGCTTACATTCATTGTTACCTGCTGTTTGTAATTATTTGTGAAATTTACTACCACTTTTTATGTGAGAATTATTTCAAACTAAATCCTACACCAATTTTCACAAAAAATTGCTAGTAAATGTAATATTAATTTAGTAATAATAATAATAATTATTATTATTATAAAACATATTTATAGTACTTATACAGTAACAGAATATTAATAATAAAGCAATAACATAATTATTACGTAATGTAATACTGTTTATTTTTTTTATCATTTTTACGGTGTGATTATACAAATAAGTAATGAGTAATATTAATTACCAACTTGTACCAACTGAGGTTATGGTTTTGTTTTGGGTTAGTTGCTCATAAATGTATAATTTACTGTTATTACTATAGTAAGTACACGTAACATGTATAACAAGGACACAGTGAAATAAAATATCACCTGATACTGCAGTAATAATTAAGTTGTATTCAGAACCACAATGTTTAAATAGAAAATCATGTCCATTTTTATCTTAATAAGAACTGACTTCGGCCCTCACCTCCCTGTGTGAAATCTGCAGTGAATGCAACATTTTTGGCAAATACTCTTGCATGGCATCCACACATGTAGAGTTTGTGAGGAGCGGCTTGTTTGGTGTCAGCTTCCCTGCACAGGGTGCAAGCATGCTTAATGACAGACCTGAGACCTGTCTTTGATTTTGAGAAGTGTGTGTGTGAGACAGAGAGAGAGACTGGAGTCTGAAGCTTCACCTGAGTGTACTGAAGCAGAGAAATAATGGTACCCCTGTCTGTTTAAGAGAGAGAGAGAGAGCGAGCGCGAGAGAGAGGCTTTAGCATTTGGAGAGGCTTTTCGAGGTAGCTGACATGACGTGGTGCTCAGATGTAAATACCGGCCGGCAGAAACTATGATGAGATCTGTGAAGCGTCTGCTTGCTGCCATCATTTTGTGTCTAGGTTGGCATCACCCACCTCACCCCGCAACATGTTTAAAATAGCAGAACTAACAACCTTTCGACGCACATGCATGACTTTAGCACAGTTGCTAGGATCGCTGCCATTTTCAGTCCTGTGAACAGCGCTGGCTTACCCTGCACTCATAAAAATCCCCTCACTTCATCTCTATGCTCACCTTAAAAACAGAGCAGGGCTTCAGCAATGTTTGCGCCACCGTTTTTTCTGTTGACATGCTTCTTGATTACATTGAATTCGCTGTTAATTTTAATGCATTACTTTTTGATGCAGCAAAATGTATCAGAAGAGGATGAAATGAGGGATGATATCAGTTGTATGAAGGAATGTAATGTATTATAACAGTCTAACAGAGAGTATTTTTGTCCAAAAATACTGTTTTGATATCAGTTTTATTAAGGGTTAGCAGCATGTTATAAAGTGAAGTGAAGTGAAGTGACCTGACATGTTGCCAAGTATGGTGACCCATACTCGGAATTAGTGCTCTGCATTTACCCATCCAAAGTGCACACACACAGCAGTGAACACACACACACACACCGTGAACACACACCCGCACACACTCTCTCTCTCACACTCACACACACACACACACACTCACTCACTCACTCACTCACTCACACACACACACACACACACTGGGAAAGACCAGGAAAGTTTGAGCTTTACCATCACATAGAGTTTTTAACATTTGAACGTAAAACAATACTGATTATTACAAAATATTTGCTATACATTGTGATATAAATTCAAAGTTGTAAATAAAACAAAGATTATTGGAAAACTTTTTACAAGAAAATACTATTTCTGTCTTTCCACTTCAAATTTTCAGCTTACATTCATTGTTACCTGCTGTTTGTAATTATTTGTGAAATTTACTACCACTTTTTATGTGAGAATTATTTCAAACTAAATCCTACACCAATTTTCACAAAAAATTGCTAGTAAATGTAATATTAATTTAGTAATAATAATAATAATTATTATTATTATAAAACATATTTATAGTACTTATACAGTAACAGAATATTAATAATAAAGCAATAACATAATTATTACGTAATGTAATACTGTTTATTTTTTTTATCATTTTTACGGTGTGATTATACAAATAAGTAATGAGTAATATTAATTACCAACTTGTACCAACTGAGGTTATGGTTTTGTTTTGGGTTAGTTGCTCATAAATGTATAATTTACTGTTATTACTATAGTAAGTACACGTAACATGTATAACAAGGACACAGTGAAATAAAATATCACCTGATACTGCAGTAATAATTAAGTTGTATTCAGAACCACAATGTTTAAATAGAAAATCATGTCCATTTTTATCTTAATAAGAACTGACTTCGGCCCTCACCTCCCTGTGTGAAATCTGCAGTGAATGCAACATTTTTGGCAAATACTCTTGCATGGCATCCACACATGTAGAGTTTGTGAGGAGCGGCTTGTTTGGTGTCAGCTTCCCTGCACAGGGTGCAAGCATGCTTAATGACAGACCTGAGACCTGTCTTTGATTTTGAGAAGTGTGTGTGTGAGACAGAGAGAGAGACTGGAGTCTGAAGCTTCACCTGAGTGTACTGAAGCAGAGAAATAATGGTACCCCTGTCTGTTTAAGAGAGAGAGAGAGAGCGAGCGCGAGAGAGAGGCTTTAGCATTTGGAGAGGCTTTTCGAGGTAGCTGACATGACGTGGTGCTCAGATGTAAATACCGGCCGGCAGAAACTATGATGAGATCTGTGAAGCGTCTGCTTGCTGCCATCATTTTGTGTCTAGGTTGGCATCACCCACCTCACCCCGCAACATGTTTAAAATAGCAGAACTAACAACCTTTCGACGCACATGCATGACTTTAGCACAGTTGCTAGGATCGCTGCCATTTTCAGTCCTGTGAACAGCGCTGGCTTACCCTGCACTCATAAAAATCCCCTCACTTCATCTCTATGCTCACCTTAAAAACAGAGCAGGGCTTCAGCAATGTTTGCGCCACCGTTTTTTCTGTTGACATGCTTCTTGATTACATTGAATTCGCTGTTAATTTTAATGCATTACTTTTTGATGCAGCAAAATGTATCAGAAGAGGATGAAATGAGGGATGATATCAGTTGTATGAAGGAATGTAATGTATTATAACAGTCTAACAGAGAGTATTTTTGTCCAAAAATACTGTTTTGATATCAGTTTTATTAAGGGTTAGCAGCATGTTATAAAGTGAAGTGAAGTGAAGTGACCGGCCTAATTGAGAAAGATGAGGCTGATACCGAGGCTATAATTAACGTCACACACAGCAGAGACAACGCAAGGTCACCGAGTGTTTGACAAGAAATGTTATTTAACAACGAAGACAGGGGCTAATCAATAATTTACTCATTTTTCTACTCGCTTTTGCATTCAGTGGCGTCTTTATCATACTGCTGTGTGTTCTGTGTGTGTGTGTGTGTGTGTGTGTGCGTGTCTTGAGAGATCACCACCGGGCCCCCCTTTGTGTAAGAACATGCGAATTTGGGGGGATATTTGTTTATACGCAACC
>NW_015505469.1:514314-520276 GCF_001515645.1 Sinocyclocheilus grahami | reverse complement strand
CCCTCCTTTGAATCAGAACATGCAATTTGGGAGGGATTTCTGTTTATTCGCAACCATTAAAGACATGAAACTTACCAACTTAAAAATGACATGCAAGGGCATTTGCATAATGCAAAATTGAATTTCCCTGAATACATGTATTAATCTGAATTGTAAAAAGCAGTGGTGGGGCTGCTTACATGCTGTAATTGGCATCTTGTGGTTTACCTTCCTGAGGCGAGACTTGAGTTTTATGTGTGTTTATAATAAATTGCATATTTAAGCTCGCAGGAAATCACTGGGAGACATCCATCCTACACGCTCTCATTTACGGTGCTGTCTTTAATTAAACCACGGAAAGAGTCAGCAATTTGTTTCTGAACACTGTCTAACGTCTGAGTCTGCTTATTAGATATTAAATTGATGCATAATTCAGGCAATTAAGAAAGTAATCACACAAAGTAATGTAATGGAAGTTAATTATTACTGCATAAGCAAACAGTTCATTAATGCCGGTTAATGTTGTGACTGCATCATGTTCAGGCTCCGCATCTCAGTGTGTGCGGATCTGCTGATTCCAGCTGATCTGAGATCAGAAAGTGTGTATGACTCACCTGCAGATGAGGGCTTCACCAGGCCATGACAAAAAAAAAAAAAGTCCTGTAGCAGGATGATGGTGTATTGATCAGATGGTAAGGCTCATTGAAAAAACATGCCGGTGGCGACATATCTGCAAAATGACATTGCACTGAAGGTTTCGCCACACTTTCAAAGTGAATGTCCAGTGAGTGGTGCTAAAAAATGAATGTGACCCTGGACATGTTTTATTACACTAGTTGTTCATATCACGTCAGATTTTAAAGACATATCATGTGACTATCCACCTACACTAGAACCCTAAACTAAACTTAACCCAAGCGTGACAAAATAAAAAGCATTTGCTGAAGCAACCGTCCCATTTAAACTTTCTTCTACAAGTCTTTGAGCTCTTTTAATGTGACTCGTGTTTCACGGGAGTCTTACCAGTGCGCTTTGCATTCCTTACAAGTGCAGTGCTGTACCAGGTGAGCTACTGAGCAAGTTTACTACATCAGAAAAGCCATATATGGTTATGTAAATGGTAGTGAATTGTAAGTATGGATACGTTTTTAGAGTGTTGCAAAAAAAAAATATATATATATTTTTTTTTTTTAAATGATCTGGCTTACAAAACCCATTTTGAATTTTGTTTTTATGTTTATATTTTCAATATTTCTGATGTATATAATTCTAACTGAGGCAGTCCAGCTGTTTTTAAAATATTTAACAAAAAAATCACATGGTGAGCATCACATATTTACCTATTTTATTAGTGACCTAGAATTTTTTTTAAATAATTTAATTTGTTCTTCATTTTATGTCTTATTTATTTATTTATTTTAGTATTGTCACACTACTACCAAAATAATTAATGATTATACTATGTAGCATCAAAACTTAATAATGAGCTGTAGTCACTTTGACATTTACCGTGGTATTGCATAAGCTAAGGATAGATATTGCTGTGTACCATATTATTGTTGTTTTATGTGGTACTTCAAGATACCTTAAAGAATAGCGTGGTCTTGCTGTAGTACTTTTCAAAAACTATAATGCTACAGTGAGCAAGAACTTTGTAATATCATAGTTTTTTTTTCTCCCTTTTTAACCAAAATTCACTATGCAGAGGATGGAAATAGATCATTCAAGTTTAATTTAAGTCATTGCTTCAGGTAAATGTTAAATAAAGAGACCGCTTTTTGCTAGTTGTACTTGTTAGTCAGTGTTTTTGATAGCATCTGGCTTCATTTCAAGGATTTTGAAGCAAAACCTTGACTCTTCCCCCTTTTTCTGTCTTATTCTCTTTCATTTTTTTTTTCTTTTGAAGCAGACCCATAAAACAGGCCTGTCCAAGCTGGTCTTGTTTCTCTGAGTAAACATGCGTGTCACAGTTGACCTTTGCAGGGGTCAGGAGGTTTTTATATTGCCTGACATGTTTGAGAGTTAATAGAGACACTTAGCAACACTCCCCTGGGTCATCCCATTTATTAAGCTACAATGAGTTGCATCTGTCTAAAGCAAATCAAGGGAACCTATCAGCCAGGGTCAGACACGCACCAATAGACACCATCAACACACTCCTCGCTCGCAGTGCACCAGGTTTAACACACATACACTCTCTCTGAGATGAGGAAGTGATCGGTGTTCATCATGATGGACTGCTGTTGGTGGATGCTGATTTCTGAATAATTTATGCATACAATGTCTCATTAAGGGACATAATTGCACTATTACAATCCAACATAGAACAATATCACTGCAGTTTCAAGAAGAAGACTGTAGCCTATAATAACAGCCTTTTGTTGAGTCTTATATCATACTGTGAGAGATAAAAGCGTATTATAACCTAATGAAGGGACAATAATATTTTATAACAGTAATTTATAGATTCAGACACATATTTTAGCCAATAAACTACCATTCAGAAGTTTGGGGTCAATAAGGTTTTTTAAAAAGAAGTCTCTTATACTTACTTAGGCTGCATTTATTTGAACAAAATTCAATAAAATAGCAATATTGTGAAATACACTGTTAGACATTTCAAAGGGTTTTTACAGTAACACTGTTGCCAGTAAGTTACTGTAATTAAAATTTAGTAAGTAGCAAACTGTATTTGGTTTACAACCCTCCCCCCCCCAAAAAAAATCTAATTCATCAGTATAATACTGTAATTAATTCATTTGAATATATTTAATTAGATTTTATAATTTTTTTTATATAGAATTAATTTTATTTTTACCCTTACTACTGGCATTCAATTGAAACAGACACAATAATTACAAAATATAAAATTCTTTATTTAAAACATTGCATGTATAACACTTATAAATACAGTCTTCCAATGCTGGAACAGTGCATCTTCATTTCTCCTGTCTTAGAACATTTTGCAGTGCATTATGTTGTATCATCTGGATTTATCCTAACAAAGAATCTTTAGGCTACAGAAACATAATGGGGAAAAAAGATAAGCAGCCAAAGAATACATAGCCATCTGCAAAACCCAGGTGCTGCTCCAAAACATGGCCACCTTTTGTTTTCACCCCCCCCCCCCCCCCCAAAAAAAAAATCAGTGTAATACTGTAATTAATTCATTTGAATATATTTCATTAGATTTTATCTTTTTTTTATATAGAATTCATTTTATTTTTACCCTTACTACTGGCATTCAATTGAAACAGACACAATAATTACAAAATATAAAATTCTTTATTTAAAACATTGCATGTATAACACTTATAAATACAGTCTTCCAATGCTGGAACAGTGCATCTTCATTTCTCCTGTCTTAGAACATTTTGCAGTGCATTATGTTGTATCATCTGGATTTATCCTAACAAAGAATCTTTAGGCTACAGAAACATGGGGAAAAAAGATAAGCAGCCAAAGAATACATAGCCATCTGCAAAACCCAGGTGCTGCTCCAAAACATGGCCACCACCTTTGCTCACCATCCACTTTGTTAGTGACAGAAATGTCTTCTCTGAAAAACAAGTAGAAATGGCACACTTTTAAGAGGCAAACCCCATATAGAATACACAAATCTCTCAAAAGCGAGTTGTTCTTTTACCATGAATTATCAGTCTCAGGGTGGCTGGCCTGCTCATGTCTTTCTTGATGCTTCATTGCAGTTGCCTTTAAAACACAAATACAAAAAATGCAGTATATCTTAATTTCCCTTAAAAACTATAACAAACAAATTCTAAAACTAGAAAGGCAGCTAGCCATAAAACTTGTTTAACCTAGCTAACGTACAATTTTATTTTCTCAATAGGCTACTGGCCAACATGAATTACTAACACCAGAACAAACTTTCACATTAGTTAACTTAATGTTAATACAAGATAAGCGTTGCTCGTTAAAAGTAATTTTAATTCGGTAATTCAATAAGCTGACCAAAGTCGTTTCAAACGACAGTACCATAGTAAAATTTGTTACCGCAATGTTGACGGTAAATGTTACTAGGTTAAACTGGTGTGCAAAAATGTTGACACAAACACACAGACAAACGTACATATATTTTTAACCTTGCTTACTGGTCTTATTCTCTCGTAAGGTGCATCGACACACAGCGCAGATGTTCTCCGGAACTCTTCCACTCTTGCGGGTTCATCCCCGGGCAAAACCTGTGGCGCGAGTGGCACGGCGCGACTCGACAAAAGACAATATAGAACCCATTATATTATCTACAGTGGATGCGGACAGTAAAGTGATGCCCCGGTATATTTCTGACACGAAAGACAAACGGATTTTCCAATCATTACAAGCAATGTAACATCCAGTGTAGTCAGCCCCAAGCTGTTGTGGCGATGCAGACACAGTGTGAGTCAAATCTTGTCAATCCAAATGTGAGAAATGGGGAAAATAAATCAACCTCAATAGAATGGCCAACCCCAAAGAGGCCGTTACGGCAAATACAGTAGTATACAGCAATTTTAATAAATACTGTGGCGCGAGTGGCACGGCGCGACTCGACAAAAGACAATATAGAACCCATTATATTATCTACAGTGGATGCGGACAGTAAAGTGATGCCCCGGTATATTTCTGACACGAAAGACAAACGGATTTTCCAATCATTACAAGCAATGTAACATCCAGTGTAGTCAGCCCCAAGCTGTTGTGGCGATGCAGACACAGTGTGAGTCAAATCTTGTCAATCCAAATGTGAGAAATGGGGAAAATAAATCAACCTCAATAGAATGGCCAACCCCAAAGAGGCCGTTACGGCAAATACAGTAGTATACAGCAATTTTAATAAATACAGTAAGTCACTGTATGTGGGGTTTGACGTCACAGAAAATTCCCATGATGCAAAGGGTATTACAGTTATTTACTGTAAAGCGAGTTTGCAGTATTATACTAGGTGATATACAGTAAATAACTGTAGATATTACAGAAATGTCTAACAGTGTATTATTACAATTTAAAAGCTTTATGTTAATATATTTTAAAATGTTATTTATTTTTGTGATGCAAAGCTGAATTTTTTTAGAGCATTACTCCAGCATTCAGTGTCACGTCATTGATGATCAATTTGACTTTTTTTGGTGATTTTTAATTTTTTTTAAATTCTAGTAGAACAAATAAAAGTACATAATTTGTTTGAAATTTAAATATTTTATAACATAACAATGTGCCTAACTTTTGATTTAAGAGAGAGAGTGAGTGAGTGTGTGTGTGTGTGTGTGTGTGTGTGTGTGTGTTAATGCATCTCTGCTGAATAAAAGTATTATTTTCTTAAAAAGTTAATTAATTAAAACCTAAGCTCTGATGTATCATCTCCCCTCACTCTTTTATTTACACTCAGCTTCAGCTCAAATTGTGTTGTCATCTTAATGGGGAAAGATTCATCTGATGTTGTGCAGGTTTAGGAGGGTGAAAGAGATAGACGTTTCTCCTCAGCCTTTGTTTACACGCCAATAAAGGCTGTTAACTGTTTCAAATCCAGTGGCTACTTCACAATTTTAACTGTCTCGACCCCAGGCGTTTACTCATGGAGTTGTTTAATTGATAAATGCTTGATCAAGGATCAGATCGTCCATCAGTGTTTTAGCTGGTGTTAGTTAACCCAGGAACTAAGGTCAAATTAGGTCTATTATAGCTATGGTATAATATTTATGCATATCATGAATAAAAAAATAAAGTTACACAACAGTTTGCGCTTATATTTATTTTTATATAAATATTGTAGATTTATTATTATATTATATTATACAGTATTATATTTTATATTATATTATATTATATTATACAGTATTATATTTTTTATCTGATTTATAGATAAATTATGTTTTAAAAACCTTGTAAATAAATAAAAGAGCTAAAACAAAAATTCAGAAACTGAAATGAGTTGTTAATAATATAATATAATATAATATAATATAATATAATATAATATAATATA
>NW_015505469.1:488644-514041 GCF_001515645.1 Sinocyclocheilus grahami | reverse complement strand
CACTTTATTATATATATATATATAAAAAAAAAAGTATTTTATACAATATTGTATAATTCTATTCTATTCTATTCTATTGCAGTATACTATATTTTTTGTAAATCCCATAACTGAATAAAACAACTCAAGCTGAGATTCAGAAACTATATACAATTTTATATGATATAATATAATATAATATGATATAATATAATATAATATAATATACAATGACATAAACTATCTCGTAAATTTTCTATTTACATTATTTTGTTATAGTATGTTATTTATTATCCAGTAAATTGAGGGAGCAAAGAGGAAATAACTGTAAAAAACTCATAAATTCATACATTTTGAATATGTAGTAATAACTTAATGTTATAAGTAGTGATTCCTGTACTGGGTTTTGTTTTCCCCATCAAATGCCCAAAATCAAGTGTGTGTCTATCAGTATTCCAGAATTAAAATGTAATCGTCCCACTTTATATTAAGTGGCCTTAACTACGATGTACTTACATTTAAATTAATCATTTGATACAATGCACTTATTGTGTACATACATGTTTTTACACTGTCATCATATTCTTAAAAAAAATACCATGCATGTAATTACATCTGTGATTAATAACACCTTAACCCACCCTCAAACCTACCCATACCACTAAACCTGCCCCTAACCTTACCCGTATCCCACCTCAATAGCAGCAGTGAAGTGTTTTGCAATACAATATGAACACAATAAGTACATTGTACTTAGTTTTTGATGTAAGTACATAGCAGTTAAGGCCACCTAATATAAAGTGGGACCAAATTTACTGAATATGAAATTATATATATTTATACATTCAGACTTACATTTACATATTCATATTTAGCTATATATTTAGTTTTTTCCCCCTAGTATTTGCAGTATGTAAGTTTGTGGCCATTTTAAATATCTACCCTCTTACAGACAGACGCACACACACACACCTCTGAGCTGGCCTGTCCAGCGCTGAACAGAGTGCACTTTGTGCACAGCTATTTATATCAATAAGTCTCATGCTTAGAGGCACAAAACGAGTGTTTAAGAGCGAGAAACTCTTGTGGGCACTGATGGTGAGAGAGAAAGAGGGACCGACACAGAGAGACAGGGAAGGTGCTGGTAGAGGGCATGTGTGTGTGCGTGCATGCGTGTGTGCGTGTGTGTGTGTATGTGCGTGCGTGTGTGTGTGTTGTACAGGTGTGGGGCGTCTCACTGGGCTTTGGACAGGAAGAGGAGAAAAGAGGAGAGGGGGATGGGGACAGCTGGAGAGGAAGAAAGGAAGAGGGGGAAGAAAAGAAAAACAGCAAGAAATATAAACTGGGAGAAAAAAAGAGAACGCGAGAACATGACAGTGAGAGAAAGAGGGATTTAGAGAAGAAAACAAAGGAAGTGAAGGGAATGTGAGGGGGGACAATAGAGTGAAGGCACAAAGATGGAGGCCCTGAAGAAGTGATGGAGTAGATAGAGTGATAGTGGGAGGTTCTGCAGGCCAGCAACTCGTCCCAAAGGAACGAGAGAGTGAGTGAATATCAATTCCCAAACAAAGAGCCTCTTCCAGATCCAGCCCATCAACATATGGAGGAGTCAATGGAAAACCCGTCCACACAAAGTGAAAGACACGGCACGACAAAACTAGATCGATCTCAGGTCAAACTAAGAGTCCCTGCAAACAACTTACTTTTTATTAACATGCTTGTTTATTTTATTTAAATACATTATATAATTATAATCTAGTTTTGTGCA
This sequence comes from Sinocyclocheilus grahami, assembly GCF_001515645.1. Classification (NCBI taxonomy): domain Eukaryota; kingdom Metazoa; phylum Chordata; class Actinopteri; order Cypriniformes; family Cyprinidae; genus Sinocyclocheilus; species Sinocyclocheilus grahami. The sequence continues at coordinate 512,294 of NW_015505469.1, read as the reverse complement.
TGCTCATTGATAGCTTTGTGGATCATAATGGAAGTGAAAAGTGGTGTAAAGGCCTGTTCACACCAAGAGTGTAAAAAAAACACACATAGTTAATTTACACAATATATTTGATAATAAAAATGTTACTCACATATAGTGATAGTGATGGTGTGGGAGAATGTCTGTTTGGTGTACTTTTAAGAACAATAATAGTAAAGTCAGTCTCCAACTAAATGCGTTTTGTAGCTACACCAACACTAGAAAAATGAAAATACTTTTAATATTCACATATGAACATAATAAAGCCAAACCACTCTGTCACATGACAGATTGTAGTCTATAATGCTCGATTTAAGTCATAATTCAGTCTTGAAACTGTGTAGCCTTTGTAAAGCTCTTTAATACAAATATGCATTAAACACATACAATATGTATGCTTAACAATTGCTTGTCTTATTACTTCCTTAGCACTTTCTTATCTGTTTTTGCTCTAACTTACCATGCATGTTTCATGTACCTGTGATTTTAAAATCCAGCTCTCAACGAGAGGGAGCTCAACCTACAGCATGTTCCAATGGTGGAACAGCTAGCAATTATTCAGCTGAGGGAGCAACACACCCAGTTCTCAATCCGAGAAGGGGGCTCGACCTGCAGCATGTTCCAAAGCTGGAACAGCTAGCAATAATTTACTTAGCTGTGGGAGCAACACACCTAGTTCTCAATCCGAGAAGGGGGCTCGACCTACAGCATGTTCCAATGCTGGAACGGCTAGCAGTAGTTTACCTAGGCTGGGGGAGCACAAACCCAGCTCTCCCGAGAGGGGGCTCGACCTGCAGCATGATTGTAAAATCAGAAGGGTAAGCATACTGCAAGCTAGCCAAACACTCAGCGCATCAGGGAGGCAGAGGAAGGGCCTAATCCACCTGATGCTGCTGGTTCCAGGTGCTCTGGAAAAACAGAGAACTCAACTTCTCATGTGAGAAGAGAACTCCGAATTCAGAGGAAATAACGTTGCTCATTCCAGGTAACCCTTCGATAAAAGGGGAGCACTGCTAAAACTACCATGAGGACAGCCCATGGAGCGAGGAATCCAACTCCTCAGAGAGGATTAACGCTCGAAAGAAAGCACCATACTCATAATAACCCTCACTGGTGAGGGGAGCGATGCTTCCAAAGTGTGTCGACAGAGACACACTAGTTGAGTGGAGCCCAAGGAACCGGGGTCTAACCAACTCAGAGAAAGGGAACAAGGTCAATAATGCGTAACCCCTACCGTACAGGATTTTAGAAAAGTGGGCAAAGCATAATGTGCACACTTACCACTTATGTGGATACGATTTGGAGCGATGCTTCCAAAGTGTGTCGACAGAGACACACTAGTTGAGTGGAGCCCAAGGAACCGGGGTCTAACCAACTCAGAGATAGGGAGGGTAGCATGAAAGCGTAACCCCAGCCCGGACGTCCAGGAAATTTTTGCAGTGACGCGCCGGGGGCCCGATGATCACGAAGGCTCCCGCAGAAGCCTGTGTCATGGCCGCATGATCCAGGAAGTATGAAGCTGAAACCCAGCTTTTCTTACCGTCTGGACATATATCGATGAGTGAAAATAAACACTGCAAGTCGAGCACCTGGTTCCGAACCCGGCTTCAGAGGGGGCCTCATCGAGGACTTATCCTAGAAAAGGGACAGAACACACAGGTCCCGGGAAACACTGCAAAGAAACTAGCAGAGGTTAACACACAACCACCAGTCTCATTAGATACACATTTATATTCATATATACATACAGTATATTTAGACATGGATCGTACTCACCCCCCATGGTTCCAACATCGGAGATCTGTCCAGAGAAGCCTGTAGACCGAACCATCAGTAAGGTGATTACTATGATGTCATAGAACCAACCAAAAACATCATAGGTCCAGTAGAAGACTGTTATGCAGGACACCTAACCTCCTGGATACCTAAGTATTACTCTGATCCGGATGAAAGCGCTGACGCCTTGTCTGGTTAACATCCCTCAGGTCTTGCCTACCTCCCTTTGACGCATGATAGTTCCTACCCCTACCCGCAGGCGGAGGAGGAGCGAGAGTCGCGACACTACCCTTCTGTGCTCGTCTCTGATCCTCAAACAGAGACGGGCCAGGACCCCTGGGTTGTTCGGGCTCAGACCTGGACCTTTGTGGAATGAAGGTTTTAAAGGCCGCTGAGCGCGCCTTCGCCTCTCTGAACTTTTCGACCACCGTCTCAACGGATGTACCAAAAAGTTCAGAGGGCGAAACCGGGGCATCGAGAAGAAAGCCCCTTTCTTTCCTCCCGATGTCTGCCAGGTTTACCCACAGATGCCTCTCCATCACTACCATCGCCGCCATAGATCTGCCCATGGCAGAGGCAGCCTGCTTAGTAGCACGGAGAGCAAGATCCGTGGTGCGGCGCAACTCAGCCATCTCATCAGAAGAAAGGCCCTCGTCTTTATCCAGGTCTTTCAGCAGGTCAGCCTGGTATGCCTGGAGCACCGCCATAGTGTGCAACGAAGCAACAGCCTGACCTGCTGCTGCGTATGCCTTGCCATTCAATTTAGATGTAGCCTGAAGGGGCACGGATGGCAAGGAGGGAGTTTTTAGAGACGATGTCTCACCCATAGAGAGATAGCTAGCTAGCGTCTCTTCTACAGGGGGCATTCTCTCATAGCCATTTTCGCGCATCGCCTCGATGTTCGCATAACTGGTATGCTGAAACCGATGGATGCGTGAGGAAAACAGCCTCTTCCATTCCTTCTCGATCTTAGTGTGGAGATCAGGAAGGAAAGGAAGGCTCACCTGCGCTGGAGGGTTATGGCCAGAAAGATAACGTTCCTCAAGATGACCTCGCGACGTCACTTCCTTAGCCCGCTTCCACGGCAAGTCAAGCCTCGCTGTGGCGTGATCCATAACCTCTAAGAGCTCATCATACGCAGGGCAGGAGGATTGAGAAGGCTCAGCCTCAGCTTCTTCGCTCTCTTCATCCATTTCTTGCTCTTCCTGGGCTGAACCCAGCAGAGCACTGGCCCCTGGATCAGATGATGTTAAAGAGAGAACATCATGTCTCTCGCCCGCCGCCGATAAGCACGAGAGGGAAAGCCCCTCTTCGGCGAGGTCCACCTGAGATCCCCATGAGCTCATTCTCCTCCGTGCCTCAGCAGCGGCGGGTCCTGAACCGCGGGAAGCAGATGGCTGCCCCTCTTTACTCGAAAAGAGAGACAAACGAGAAAGGAGCTTTTTCATTGGAAAACGCTAGCAATGCACGCAGATTGCCCCCTCGAGGACATCGCGTGCGTGCTCTTTGCCCAAACAAGCAACACATAGATTGTGTGTATCATCTGGTGTCAAATAGCTATGACACACACCTTCTAAATGCTCTGCTAGTGCTCGCCATAATGAATAGAGATAGCTCTTACTTTTTCCTTGGAAATGCACGCTTCAAACAGAACAGTCAATGAAGACAAAGAAGAGAATGATGTGTGCTCCCGGCGCCTATTTATACTATAGTCGCACCGGTAGTGACGTCATGGCTGTCGCCGGCCAACGAGTTGGTGTTTTTTCAATGAATGCTTCAGACACGGGTCACGATGAGGCATTCCCCATAGCGACCCCTAGAGGACGCAGTTCAAAGTTCCCATGAAAGGGAACTGTATTTTGAGTTTGTCCAACTACTGTCAATGCACATTCAGATGAAAACACCCATTCCTGCATTTAGAGATAAGGCGATTGTTTTTTTTTAACAGGATGGTGGGACGTCCTGCTATGGCCTGTCTTCTGCTGTACTCCATTGTTAGGCCAAACAGATAGTCTCATTCTTAACTTCTGAGGAAATTAACCTATTAATAGCTTATTTATAGTTGTCTCTGCACATTAAACATAAAAAATGAAGTATTTTATCACATTCTGAAGACAGTCTATGAATGCTAAACCTCCTTTATGTGTATAGTGCCAACAGTGTAAGTGAACAAAGGCAACTCCTCCCTCATCACTGTGTGTGAGCGTGTGTGTTTAAGCAGAAATGGAGACTCTGTGTCTGTCTTTATTGGGCTGGCAGTGGAGTCATTACTTGCTGTGTACAGGCTGTGAGCGTCCATGCGTTACGCACACACACACCAACACATGTCTGCGGCCCTCGCAGGACTCCTGAGTGACCCCTGCTGCTCCAGCACAGCCCATGCAATTCAGACGCCTGATGACATGCAGAGGCGTGTGTGTACTTGTGTGCTTGTGTGTGTGAGCGAGAGGGTCACGTGTGTCCTGACACCCCTCTCGCTGTCTCTGAGGGTAGCGAGCGCAGGCAGGGGCCGCACACAGGGGTCCGCTCATACCTTCAACAAAACACCACTCAAAATAAGCAGCCAGAAAGTGTGTGTGTGTGTGTGTGAATACTAGTGTTGATAGTTCCCACCAGGTAATTGCTCAGCAGGTGAAATACAGAGAGTGGTCAACAGCAGGAACTTCAACTTTGCGGTGTGTGTTTCGTGTGTGCGGAGCCATGTAGGCGTTTAGTGCTGTTTGGATGTTTGTTTTCATGCCTATTAAAATAGGTGCCGCTCGAGTCCGTCTCTAACTAAACTCCTTCACTCAGACTTGACAACCGACGCGTCTCACAAATGCCCGAATCTTTGATTTACTTGACCGTCTGTCTTTGTGGCTCAAATATCTGAGCTTTTTATTCACTTTGTGAGCAGTTACTTTTAATGTATTCACACCGAATGTGTTGCGTCCTGCGGTGATGGGAATCGATATTAGATTTAGAGTGCGAACCAGAGTTTCTACTTTTCCCTCCATTTGCAAACTGGTGAAACTCGAGTTCAGTTACATTTAAAATAACTTTGATGTTTGTTATTCACAATTTTACTCTCGCATGCCTAACACTGGCGCAAACATAGAGAAAGTAAAAGATTAAGTCCCACTTTATATTAAGTGTCCTTAACTACTATGTACTTACATTTAAATAATAATTTCATAGAACGCACTTATTGTGTACATACATGCTTTTACATTGTACTTATATTATTAAAAATAGCTGCATGAAATTACATCTATTATTAATTTCTGTAATTACATTTATTATTACACCGTTGACCCATCCCTTACACCTTAAACCAACCAATCCCACCAAACCTGTCCCTAACCTTACCCGTATCCCACCTCAATAACAGCAAAAAAAATTGCAATACAATATGAACACAATAAGTAAAATGTACTTATTTTTTGATGTAAGTACAATGAGTAAAGGCCACCTAATATAAAGTGGGACCAAAGATGAAAATATAATGATATGAAATGTACTTTAAAGCAAAACGTTTTTGACATTATTACAAAGTGCACTTTATGAAAGAGTTTTAAGAAACATAGCAATGAAATAATTTGCTGTTTAATACACTTAAGTGGCCTTTTATTCCATTACTATTCTACTGCTTATTTATTTATTTTTTAAAATATACATTTAAAATTTGAAGTGTACACTACAAGTGCACTTTCAATACAATTATGTGCACTTCATTTTTTTTTCCGAAAGAACATCATTGGACATCCATTAATATCTCATGCAATTTTAAGTTTCAGCTAGCGGTCAGGCAAGATTGTAAGCGAATTAAATAATGTCATTGTTTTATGGCACTAAATGTAAAACAATGTGTGCTTCCAAAAACTTTTGTCAGACTTACCAAAATAAGCACTTACAGAAATTGTGCAGTTTTCCCTAAAGCTCATTTTTTTGTTAACAATAAATCTGACAAAAAATATAAGAAATTAAATTAAAAGCTAAATTAAATTAAATTAAATCTTAATAATCAAATGTAATTCTTGTAAAACTTGAATTTTTATGTACATTTTTAAATATTAAATCTCAAGCTAAATGTTTAGCTAACATGCAAAGTAGTGACATTTAGTAGTGAGATTTATTTATTTTTATTAGATTTATTTATATTCACTTTAACATTTTGATTTATGTTTATTATTTTAAATTTAGTTGTTAACATTTATTCATTTATTTATTTGGTCCCACTTTATATTAAGTGGCCTTAACTACTGTACTTACATCAAAAATTAAATACAATGTACTTATTGTGTTCATATTGTATTGCAAAACACTTCTGCTGCTATTGAGGTGGGATACGGGTAAGGTTAAGGACAGGTTTGGTGGTATGGGTAGGTTTAAGGGTGAGTTAACGTGTAAGGGATGGGTCAACAGTGTAATTATAAATGTAAATACAGAAATGAATTACAGATGTAATTACATGCAGGTATTTTTTTTAAATATAAGTACAATGCAAAAACCTGTATGTACACAATAAGTGCATTGTACCAAATTATTAATTTAAATGTAAGTACATAGTAGTTAAGGCCACTTAATATAAAGTGGGGCCATTTATTTTTATTTATTTATTTGTTTGTTTGCTTGTTTCCTGTTTTATGTTACAATACATACACAAATGTACTTTTATTGTGTGTGTTTTATTTTCATTGCAACTTTGGGAGCACTGTGCTGGATGAGATTCCTGTGTTAAATTGGACATAAGCTGAGCTGTGTTGCGGACTCTTCCTCTAATGGAGGTTTGTCTGTGTACACGGCTCCTGTTGTGCTCTCTGACAGAAGCTCAGAGGTGTTTGGGCACAAAGGTCTTAGTGATGAGCTCTCAGCAGGAGTGTGTGATGATGCCTGATGTCAGCAATCATTCAGTCAAGGCCACAGACTCAGCACACATACCGTCAGCTCCGACACAATAAACATGATTAAGACCAGAAGTAATCTAAACTAGTTTTTCACATGTAAAATACTGGTTAAAAGTTCAAAAGTTCAAGAATGTAATGTTTTTGAATGAAGTCTCTTATGCTCACCAAGGCTGCATTTATTTGATCTAAAATACAATAAAAACAGCAATATTGTGAAATATTATTACAATTAAAAATAACTATATTTTATTTGGATATATTTTAATTCATTTTTCTTTTATGGTAAAGCAGAATTTTCAGCATCGTTACTCCAGTCTTCAGTGTCACATGATCCTTCAGAAATCATTCTAATATGCTGATTTTCTGCTCAATTATAATAAATTATTATTGGTGCATAATTATCAGTAATGTTTCTTATTATTAGTGTTGAAAACTGTTTTTGCTGCTTGATATTCAGATATTCAGCTTTGCCATATTGTAATAATATTTCACAATATTACTGTTTTACTGTATTTTGGATCACATACACTGAACAAAATTATAAACGCAACACTTTTGTTTTTGCCCCCATTTTTCATGAGCTGAACTCAAAGATCAAAGACTTTTTCTCACCAACCTGATCAACTCTATGAGAAGGAGATGTGTTGCACTGCGTGAGGCAAATGGTGGTCACACCAGATACTGACTGGTTTTCGGACCCCCCCGGTCCCCCAATACAGTAAAACTGCACATTTTAGAGTGGCCTTTTATTGTGGCCAGCCTGAGGCACACCTGTGCAATAATCATGCTGTCTAATCAGCATCTTGATATGCCACACCTGTGAGGTGGATGGATTATCTCGGCAAAGGAGAAGTGCTCACTAACACAGATTTAGACAGATTTGTGAACAATATCTGAGAGAAATAGGCCTTTTGTGTACATAGAAAAAGTCTTAGATCTTTGAGTTCAGCTCATGAAAAATGGGGGCAAAACAAAAGTGTTGCGTTTATAATTTTGTTCAGTGTAAATACAGCCTTTGTGAGTGTAAGACACTTATTCCAAAAAACAGTAGAAATATCTTAATTAAAACTTTTGTACCTTTTGGAAGTGTATGTATATATTTATGCTGTATATATATGTAAAATGTCACTATGATGTTAGATTGTGGGTTGTCTGTGTTTAACAAGCTATAGTTGCTAATGTTTTGTAAATGTTTTTATGGTTTTTAGTGTAATGCGTTAAAGTGGCTGCTAGGATGTTGGTCACTGGCCAAGTCCAAAGAGCCTACAAAGAAATGTATACAATATTTTGGACTCTTTATGACTTGGGTCTCTCCTTCAGTGTAAGCATTTCTCTCTTTATTTGCCTGTTTTATCATCTGCCAAGCGGAAATGTTAAATCAGATCACTTACAGTAGTAATAGTGCATATGTTAACACAGGTTGAGGTGTTTAATAAGACTTTCTGCCCACACAGTATCAGTCTGGCCCTGTAAAGCAGTGTGCTGTGTAAATGTCTTGCAAATATCTCACTTCTCTCTGTGCACAGAGAACGAGACGTGAAAGAACATGTTGGGTATATAAACGGCCGTCTGCTCAAAGGCTCAAAGAGCTGATTAGGAAACAGCTTTATGGACCTGTTAAAGTTTTATAACACACACCCCTCAGGTAAAGGCAGTAAATATAATACCTCTCCCACGCTCTGATCTGCTCTTTGAAGCTCTATAACACATGATATAATGGAAATTCACTTTTAGGGCTATAGTCTGAATAACTGATGGTTTGCATTTTCTGACAAGTGCAGAGATCCAAAATCTGGTGATGCATGTCATGTCCCAATCTGCTCAAAGGCTCAAAGAGCTGATTAGGAAACAGCTTTATGGACCTGTTAAAGTTTTATTACACACACCCCTCAGGTAAAGGCAGTAAATATAATACCTCTCCCACGCTCTGATCTGCTCTTTGAAGCTCTATAACACATGATATAATGGAAATTCACTTTTAGGGCTTTAGTCTGAATAACTAAAATGGTTTGCATTTTCTGACAAGTGCAGAGATCCAAAATCTGGTGATGCATGTCATGTCCCAAAAGTTCAGCTCATGAAAAATGGGGGCAAAACAAAAGTGTTGCGTTTATAATTTTGTTCAGTGTAAATACAGCCTTTGTGAGTGTAAGACACTTATTCCAAAAAACAGTAGAAATATCTTAATTAAAACTTTTGTACCTTTTGGAAGTGTATGTATATATTTATGCTGTATATATATGTAAAATGTCACTATGATGTTAGATTGTGGGTTGTCTGTGTTTAACAAGCTATAGTTGCTAATGTTTTGTAAATGTTTTTATGGTTTTTAGTGTAATGCGTTAAAGTGGCTGCTAGGATGTTGGTCACTGGCCAAGTCCAAAGAGCCTACAAAGAAATGTATACAATATTTTGGACTCTTTATGACTTGGGTCTCTCCTTCAGTGTAAGCATTTCTCTCTTTATTTGCCTGTTTTATCATCTGCCAAGCGGAAATGTTAAATCAGATCACTTACAGTAGTAATAGTGCATATGTTAACACAGGTTGAGGTGTTTGTTCAAAGTATGCGCTATCCTAATAGAGATACGTGCCTCAGCAAGTACTTCTGAAAGGTTTTCAATTTCTTCTGTAATTAAAATAGTTTGATTCATGTGATGAATAGACGACTACAAGCATGTAAGTGTTTCATGGCTTTATCTTCATCCTCACAGGATGTATCAGATCAGTAAGGCATTATAGAGGTTTCTTACAAGCGTCTAGGTTAGATTCAAGCCCACACGCTTGTCAACACATGACACGATCGCACTCCAGGATCGCTTTTAAGCACTTAAGGACTCAGTAATCTTTATGTTTCAGATGGATGATGTGTTTCCGTAATTGGTCATTATGAGCATTTAAGCAATAAGACTTTCTGCCCACACAGTATCAGTCTGGCCCTGTAAAGCAGTGTGCTGTGTAAATGTCTTGCAAATATCTCACTTCTCTCTGTGCACAGAGAACGAGACGTGAAAGAACATGTTGGGTATATAAACGGCCGTCTGCTCAAAGGCTCAAAGAGCTGATTAGGAAACAGCTTTATGGACCTGTTAAAGTTTTATTACACACACCCCTCAGGTAAAGGCAGTAAATATAATACCTCTCCCACGCTCTGATCTGCTCTTTGAAGCTCTATAACACATGATATAATGGAAATTCACTTTTAGGGCTTTAGTCTGAATAACTAAAATGGTTTGCATTTTCTGACAAGTGCAGAGATCCAAAATCTGGTGATGCATGTCATGTCCCAATCAAATATTGCCGTGGTTGATTTTGATTTTGTCCCCACCACTTCTTTCTTTGAAAAAAAATAAAAAATACATTTTGAGTGAGAAGTCACTGAAATATAACTTTTTTTGGTTTGTAAAAAGCCTATAAAATAATAGTCAGAAAACAAAATGAAGTGGAACCATTTAGTGAAGCTTTAGTCAAATTGGTTTGCATATGCATTTATGTTTTGTATCATGTTTTATCAGGCTTTTATGGCTCATATAGTATTATATAGAGGAATATAAAGCTCATACTCAAGGAGGAAACAATAAATCAGTTATTCAGTACCCAAACTGAGCAAAATATGCAATTTGGTGCATTTCATGATATTTATGTGATTAAAAAGTATGATGAGATTCTGACAGCTTGTAATATAAATCAATATGATTTTTATAACAGTATAACAGACTACTTACATAAAATTATATAAATTAGCTTTCATGCTACATCTCCCAAAAATATGTAAGATAATATATAAATGCTTATTTTTATGATCAAAGCTCTGTAGTTTTTATTGTGGGGGTGAAAACATATAATGCAATGCAATACAATGATGATTGAGAGATGAATAAATAAATTATCTTCAAAAGCCTGATTTATCATATTTTATTTTGATCTTAACATGTTGTTTTAACGATGCATGGATAATCAAGTAAACTGAAGTTGCTTCAATCCAGTAAATGTTTATCTTGAAATCTTAAAAAAATATATACAAGTTATTCTTACATTTGCATAAAAATCAGAAAAGATTTCACTGAAAAAAGACACGTGAACCATAACAAGAAGGTGGAAAATTATACTGGAACGTCTTTTACTTGCTCATAAAATTATATAAATTAGCTTTCATGCTACATCTCCCAAAAATATGTAAGATAATATTTAAATGCTTATTTTTATGATCAAAGCTCTGTAGTTTTTATTGTGGGGGTGAAAACATATTATGCAATGCAATACAATGATGATTGAGAGATGAATAAATAAATTATCTTCAAAAGCCTGATTTATCATATTTTATTTTGATCTTAACATGTTGTTTTAACGATGCATGGATAATCAAGTAAACTGAAGTTGCTTCAATCCAGTAAATGTTTATCTTGAAATCTTAAAAAAAATATATACAAGTTATTCTTACATTTGCATAAAAATCAGAAAAGATTTCACTGAAAAAAGACACGTGAACCATAACAAGAAGGTGGAAAATTATACTGGAACGTCTTTTACTTGCTAAAAAAAAACCTAGCCATTGAAAGTTTAATGCATTAATAAACAGAATACATTTTTACATACAGTACATCTTTCTGAACTATACATCACATCATAATCAAATATTTTAGAAAGCAACATAAACCTGTTGTGTCTGTCTGTTACAATAGAAAGATTATATTTGTGTGACTGTATAAGGTGAATCTGAAATGGGTTTCTTTTAAATGTGATGTATGCGCTGACAAGCCCCAGAACCTGAGCACATTCACACAGAGCTGACAGGAGTCTCACTTTCTCTTCATCTCTCTCTCGATCTATCTCTCCCTCTCTCGCAGCATTTAGAATAAAGATCACATGCACTCTGCACTGGTGTTGAGGAATACTAAGGCAGGCAGTCAGATAGATGTCTCGCCAAAAGGGATTTGTCCCTGAGAGCTGAAGGCAGAGAGGAGACTGCCCTGCCATTTGCATTTCTGAATTGCTTAGCTGGTCAAGCATGCGTTATGCTGCGGGCCTTTGAAGACTGTCATAGCAGCACACACCCACAGGAGTGGGCTCAATGTTGGACTTTACCCAACAAATATGGATTATGTTAAAGGCAGCTGAGAATTGAGCAGGATATGCTAATGTGTCCCTGCTGGTGTCTGTGTGTGTGTGTATATGGGAGGACAGCTACTGTTTGGCAGGTCTATCATTCCATCATTAAAGGCCACATTATTACTTACAACCGTGCTTGCATGACAATCGCATGAGAAAAGGCCTGTGAGCGCTGATCGCTGCGTCCTTTGGTGCTGCTTTCTACAGTCATATTTATCAGCTGTTAGAAGGAACGTTTGAAAGCAACTCAAATAATCTTCAATAGCAGCTTGTGATTAATTGGAGACATTTTCAGTATCAATGTCCATTTGATAATCTATATTTTCAAGTAAAATATTTTTAACAAACTGATTTTACAGCCTGTTAGTTTGCCTATGGATTGTTAGTTTGCCTATGATGCATGGATGGAACAATATACAGATCTGCACTATTCTTAAAAAGTTTAGGGTTGGAAAGATATGTTAAGGTTTTTGAAATAAGCCTCTTCTGGCTTCATTTATTTGATCAAAAATACAGTAAAAACTGTACACATTTAAAACAGTATTAAAATTTAAAATGACTGGTTTCTATTTGAATGTATTTTAAAATGTAACTTATTCCTGTGAGGCAAAATCATCCCATGCTGCTTAATGTTAATAAAACCATGATACATTTTTTCATGACATCAGTTTTGATGATATTAAGATATCTTTGATAAATAAAATAATTCATTTAATTTAAAAAATATTCTTCTAGAATCTATATAATTTAGTAATTAATTACAATTAAGTAAGTATATAATATTATATAATAATATGTATATTAATGTTAAAATACAGAGGAATATAATTAAATATTAAGGAAATGTAAATATTAATAAATATACAACAAAAATATAAATATAAAACAATTATTTTCATTAGAACACATTACAAATACAAAAAAGGTAAAAGCTTTTTGTGTTTATAATATTCAGATTTAATTGTATATATATTTATTTGTTAGCAAAAAAAAAAAAGTCATTTAAGTCTAATTTCTAGCGCAGAGGCTCTGTTTTCTTTCAGTAAAGATATAATTCCAGATTCAGCAAATAGTTACTGACACCCTATCCAAGCCTATGAAGAATTATCATCATCAAAATGACACAATTACCAGAGTCAGGACTGGATTTGAGCCCCTGTCCCAGCGGGAGTTGTGTGTGTGTGTAGAAGGGGTAGCCCCTGGCTTAGATGTTGAATTTGCTGGGGGCATTGTTAGCCTTCTCCACCCCTCACCCTGGATTTGGGCTAGCCTCCAGCATGTGTGGGTCCTTCACTTTTCATACTACAAACACACACGCACACACACACACACACACACACATACTCACACACAGGCTTGGAAGGACAGGAGCTTTTTGCCCCCGGGCAGTCAGCTAGTTTGGATGGACTCAGATGAGGCACATTAAAGGGCCAGTGATAAATTTGGTGTGTGAATTCCGAATAGAAATGCTTTTGTATGTAATTAATTCCAGTGGTGCCTCAGGCCCTTAACTGCTTGATGTGTGGGCCAGCTACAATCAACACCTCAGCTAAAGATTAAACAACCCAGTTACAGAACAAACTACACCACTAAAGATAATCTACAGTTAAATAACACACCGAACTACACCACGACCAGTGTTGGGTCTGATGCATTATTATTTAATTAATTACTGTTATTTAATGACTTTTCCCTTAAAAAAGTCAAATAAGGGATTACTCTTAGTTGTTCTGTAATTTATTTACAGTTACATCTGATCTAATTGCATTAAATACTGTATAGACTATATAAAACAATAAAACATCACAATTTGATTTAACATATATATTTACCATCTAATGTTAAAATGTATGGTTTTAATATAAACTTGTCCCTTTAAATACTTTGGTCAGTTCAAGAATAATTTATGCAATTTTATATTATTTATTTGAAAGAATTAAATGAGCAGTTTCATGTTTATCCTTGTATTGTTCAAGTGGTCAAGGTTGATATGGGATTTAAAAAGTAATTTGTAATAAGTAATGCAATAATTTTTGAGGGAGAAAATCATCTAATTACACTGCTGAAGATATATTTAATAGCTAGTAAGTAATTACTTATTGGAGCAACTTTCTCTGCTAAAACTTACACTGCTATAAACTACAAAAAACTAAACCACAATTAAGAAAACAACATGGCAAATGTACATTTAAAACTACACCTCTAAAAACAAAAATAATAATCTACAGACCAAATTACATGGCTACAGACCAAAAAAAACAACTAATCTACAGACCAAACTACACAGCTACAGACCAAAAATAAAACTAATCTACAGACCAAACTATATGGCTACAGACCAAAAAAACACTAATCTACAGACCAAACAACACGGCTACAGACCAAAAAAAATAAAATAATAATAATCTACAGACCAAACTACATGGCTACAGACAAAAAAACTAAACTAATCTACAGACCAAACTACACAGCTACAGACAAAAAAACTAATCTACAGACCAAACTACACAGCTACAGACAAAAAAACTAATCTACAGACCAAACTACACAGCTGCAGACAAAAAATACTAATCTACAGACCAAACTACACAGCTGCAGACCAACAAATTAAATAAATCTACAGACCAAACTACATGGCTACAGACCAAAAAAAAAACGAATCTACAGAGCAAACAACACATCTACAGACCCCCCCTCCCAAAAAAAATCTAATCTACAGACCAAAAAAAACAAACAAACAAAAAAACGAATCTACAGTTAAGAAACGACACGACTGCAGACCAAACTCCTCTTCTACAGAGTAAAAAAACGAATCTACAGTTTAAAAAAATTACAACATGGCAAATGTACATTTAAACAACAACATAGCTACAGACCAAACTACACCGTTACAGACACACACAAAAAAACTACAGTTAAACAACAACACGACTACAGACCAAACTACACCGTTATAGACAAAATAAAATCTACATTTAAACAACGACACGGCTACAGACCAAACTACACCATTACGGACCAAAAAAACCCCGAATCTAGAGCTAAACAATAACACGGCTACAGACCAAACTACACCGTTATATACCAAAAAAAATCTACAGTTAAACAACAACATGGCTACAGACCAAACTACACCGTATATACAAAAAAAGCTGATCTACAGTTCCAGCTACACAACAAAGACCAAGCAACTCAACTACAGACCCAACATCTTAACAACATAGCCACAGACCCAACTACATGGCTAAAAACCAAAGAAAAGTGCTTCAGACCCAACTACACAACAAAAATATTAACATCACAGATCCAGACCAAACTACAAAGCTAATGAACAAGCAACTCATCTTATCACCCAATGCACCACTCATCTACAGACCCAAAGACACAACTAAACACCAAACAAGAAACCAACCCCACAGCAATGTTGCTTTGGACCCAACTGACTTTCACTCTGTGGACAAAAACAGTTGAAACAATTGGTAACACTTTATTTTTAAGGTGTCCTTGTTACACACGTTACATGTACTTACTATTATAATAGCATTCAATTATGCAAAATTACATGCAAGTAACCCTAAACCAAACTCTAACCCTAACCATATAGTAAGTAAATGTTGTTAATTAATATTACTCAGTACTTAAATGTATAGTTACACTGTAACAAGGACACCTTCAAATAAAGTGTAAACAAACATTCTTCAAAATATATTTTTATTATGTTCTACACCAGAAAAAAAAGTCAGAAAGGTTTTTAAACAACGATGAAAGAATATTTAGGCTATTTTTAGGTGTAATATGCCAGATATGTCAGATTTCTAGTCAAATGTCAGTTGGATGAGAGTCCTCTGTCTTCTAAACCTCACATTATCATAGGCATCTCGATAACGAAAGAGGAAAACAACAAAAGGGAGGCAATTTAAACAGGCTGCACTTCTTAGTAGAGTAATTACCATTAATGCAGCTCATTAAATGAAAGATATCCAAACTTAAGAGCGTCTCTCTTCACAGCAATAAATCTCAATTTTACCTCAGAGACCAGAACGAGATAGGCAGAGATGGGGGGACAGACTAGCACGGGGCGGCGCTCTCCACTCCACCTCTCTGTGTGTCATTACGCTGTCACACCATCAAATCACATGATTACTCCCACAGAGCCAGCAGCAGCGCCGCACTGCAGTCCCCTGATGATGACACGCGCAGGCAGCGGTCTCTTGATGATGACACGTGCGGGCGGTGTGATGAAAGGCTGCGAGGTGGCCTTGGCGCAGAGGCCAAGGAGTCGCCATCACTCAGTCCAGCCCCGATGAGCTGATCTCAGATTCGCTCGGATGCCGCTTGCAGTGACCGCATGTCTTAAAGCCCCTCAAACACAAACAGATCTGTGGAAGAGGTTGAGCATAGCCAGTGTTTTTCTGCTTATGTTCATGCTGCCTGCTACTATACGATTGTGGGGTTACACTGTATTTTAACGTGTCCTTGTTACAGTGTAATTATACATTGAAGTACTGAGTAATATTAATTAACTAGGCCAACATGTACTTACCATAGGGTTAGTGTTAGGGTTTGGTTTAGGCAGAGGCGGACAGTAACTAAGTACATTTACTTGAGTATTGTACTTAAGTACACTTTTTGAGTATCTGTACTGTACTTGAGTATTATTTTTTCTGGGAATTCAACTTATGACTTTAACTTCACTACATTTGAAAGACAAATATTGTACTTTTCACTCCACTACATTTCTATCAAGGTCCTCGAAATAGAAAGTCGTTACTATGTAGCAGCTTTGAAAGTCAGTGGGTGATTTTTTTTCTTCTCTATAGCGTGACTTTCTTTCTTTTTCAGACAGTTTATCAGTAATCACTCTTGTAGGGCTACATGAAGTGATTTCCCAGCATTTTTTGAACACTGAGTTGCAAATGTGACATTTCTTTACAACAATTCAATAATAAGAAGTTAATTTTGTGGCATATATTAGACACAATATTGTCTGATTTAGCTAAATTGTGTTTGTTAAAATATTACCTATAAAGCAACAGAAGAACGGTTGTGCATCTCCTAATAAAACACAATAGGTGTTGGACTTGAAGCAGAACTGCCCAGACCATTCTGTGTATGACATGAAAATACAGTGAGAGTGATTAGACAGCATTTTTAAAAATTTTGTTTTGATGTCAAATAAGTAATCTTATTTGTTTTGCTGTTTTTGTTAAAGCAGTGTTGCTGTTGTAAAGTTGTACAGCTACAGTTGTGTTGCTGGGTTTTAAAGCAGGTTTGATTTTTTTTTCTTCCTTATCAGTCTGTATTTACAGGATTTCACTGTCCACTCTGTACAAATGTGGATGAATGGCTACACATAGATGTGTGCACACGCTGTCAGAGCTGTGTAAGGTCAGGGGTGTTAATTTTTTTTCCCCATAGGTTTTTAACATTCTAAAAGCTTTTTATTCCAAAGATACTACAAGCTAGTCAGTTTATTCAGTAGTTGTAATGTATTGTAAGTTGCTTCAGAAGTATTGCAAGTATTACGTACAGCAATAAAACAGTGCTTTGACATAAAAAAGGAAATTTACTTTTGGTACTTAAATACTTTTAAAAGCAAGTACTTCTGTACTTTTACTTAAGTCAAAATCTGTCTTTACAACTTTTACTTGTAATGGAGTAATATTTGACCAGCAGTATCTGTACTTTCACTCAAGTAATGGAGTTGAGTACTTTGTCCGCCTCTGGGTTTAGGGTTACTTGCATGTAATTATGCATACTTTATTGTTATTATAATAGTAAGTACATGTAACATGTATAACAAGGACACCTTAAAATAAAGTGTTACCATTTGTGGTTCCATATTATATCAAGTGTCTTTAACTACTATGTATTAATAATTTGATATAGTGCATTAGAGTATACCTGCATATACTGTAATTGCATCTGTAGTTTTTCTGCATTTACATGTACACTCCTGACTGTATCCCTACTCTTAACCCACCCTTAACATTCGCCATATCCCACCTTAATAGCACTCAAACGTGTTTTGGATTGCGCTTTATTTTATAGTAATTGCAATTACATGTACTTAATGTATACTTGCCTAAGAAAGTGCTGCTAACATAGGGTAACTTTATTTTAAGGTGTCCTTGTTAAATGTTACACATACTTACTATTATAATAACAATAAATTATGCATAATTACATGCAAGTAACCCTAAGCCAAACCCTAACCATATAGTAAGTACATGTCATTAATTAATGTCATTAATTAATATTGCTCAGTACTTAAATGTATAATTACGCTGTAACAAGGAAACCTTAAATAATGTAACCTATATTTTTTGTTTAGCTAATACATATTATTTGAAGATAGGTAATATAAAGTGTGACCACAATTACTCATATTCAGGGATTTGAAGCCCCTAAATTGGCATGTTCAGTTACGTGGCATGTATTGGAGTGGTGTACTATTACTTTCTGTAGTGATTAAACTACTAAAAGCCAGAATATCATAGAACATCCTAGCAACTTCATAGCAATGTGCTAAAAACTCTCAGAAGACCTTGCATAGCAATGCTTGTGCATCATGAGTGCAGGTTTTGGACGTTTTCTTCAGAAATGGTAAAAACCTAGCTTTTGATTTTCTGTCCAGAAGTTTATCCGTTGACTAGCGTTACGGAACGTAGCGCATAGCATGTTTTATATACGAGAGGCAGAAAAAGATATGGTAGTAATTAGATGGATAGAGGGGTACTGAGAGCTCTTAACAGGCCTGCGCGCTGCATGGCAGATGTGGAGGACAGTTTGTCGATGGAGCCTTTTATAATGCAAAGGCTTATAATTATCTCACAGCCTCTGCTCTCTTTGCTCTCTTTCTCTCCTCTTCGCTTTGACATATCGCTTTCCTAAATGTCAGGAGGAGTGGTCCGGCACGGCCAACCCCAAACCGCTCCTCTCTCAAGCCGATGATGGCTCAGCTTTAGCCCAGAGATCTCTGCTGGCTCCCTTCCCATCAGGGAATAACCATTCAGGCCTCAGTGAACGTTGACCTGGCTATTGTTGTTTGTGATACTTACTGGTAAACTTTTGCAATCAATACAACATCAGGCAGAAGAGCCCGGGGGAGCGGAGAGCTGAAGCAGTGCACTTAATCTTCCCTCTGGTCGCTGCTCTCTGCTCTGCCGCTAAACTGGGTAGTTGGCCTAGTTGATGCGGTATTATTGCAGCAGAGGTCAGATGAGAGCTGTCTGCCCGAGCTCCTGATAAATGGCTGTTTTTGATAAAGCAGCTCTCCCATCTAACAAGAGACATTTAATAATGATGAACCATAACAGCACACACCAAAAAATCCTTGTAGGCTGCAGCAGTGGAAAAAAGGAGCTTCTTGCCTTTCCTTCTCTCAGCTTTTCTCTTGTTCACTCCATTTTCCATCTCTCTAGTTCCCTGAACAGATACATGCTATTTTTGTTGCTTACGCCTTTAGAAAGACCTTGTCCCCTTGAATAAAGGTATCTGCTGGTTAAAGTAAATAAGGCTTTTAATTTCGTCATAAATTGTTCGTCATTAAAGTTTTGAATTATGCACTGCAAAACGTTAGAATGTTACTGAGAAATCAATGCATGGTAGGTAATTTTTTCAGGACACAACAAATTACTGTTAAATAAATAAAATTGGGCTGCATTGTTGGATAATAGTGCAAATAGTTACCATTAAGTCGCCATTACGGTGATTAGTGTTCCCGTTGGAACTTGGTGCTTGAAACTTATTTGTCTTTCTTATTTACAAGACTAAGTTTAAACTTTTAAAATTAATACAATAACTAGGCATGCACACTTAGTATACAGTATAAAGCACAGAAATGTCCACAATATTACAAAATAATTTAGATAAAACTTTAATGACAAAATCAGTATAACTAAAATGACAATAAAAAGCAACATAAAATAATTATGAAATATTATACATCATAAAATAATGATACATTAAATTATTCATGCCGCAGGTCACTATGAGAACCAAGTGCCATTGTATTGTGGTAATCACAATATTACAGTCAATATACAAATATTGATTAATAATCTATAAATAAAAAAATGCTGTACATAGAAAATACATACATAGATAATATCTAATAATTATAAAAATTATAGTAATTTCCTACTCGTGTTTACTATTTACAGTATAGAGTTTCTATTTAATTAGAATACATTTAGAAATACTAGTGCAAAATTGTAACACAAGCCAACTAATAACTATATTGTAAATTTAAACTACATTTATTCCAATGTAAGATTCTGCAGTGCATGTCCAAAAAAATAATTATATTAAAATTATTTTTGTTTTTATGTATTATTATCTGGTGGCATTCTTTTTTAAAAGTTTTTTCTTTTTTAGACGTTTTACATTAGAGTAATTTCTGTGCTACTAGTGTTACCAGTGGGGGCACAGTGTTACACTTAACAGCAGCGTAAATCAACCTATGAATGGCTCATATTTGTATTTGATTAAATTAAACAGAGAAATGAGAAAGTATCAAAAAATACACTTCAGGTTGCAGAATGAAGCCTGTAGTAGAGATGATGTCAGCACTAAAAGAGATTATCATAGAGGCCCTTATCAGTCATCAGAATACACTTAAGTGTTCATATATCCAACTGTATACCAAAATGTACAGCTTTTAATTAATATATAGACTGTTATTCAGCATTAGAGACCTCTGAACACGCTCAGCCACCCGCTTGGTATTTAGCATGTGCACTCGGCCCACATCTGAGCAATAAAAACAAATATTCACATTTCACAGAGAGAGCTAAATGGTCAGATTATGCCTTCATGATGAGCGTCAAAACTGGCGCTCTGTCTTCACACACTCTGAATCTCTAACTGAAGGCATTTTAAAGCACATGCGATTTCTGAGCTGAGATGAGCAAAGACACCCTTGATTTACCATACATCACTCTGATGAGCAATCAAATCAGTGTTTACTTAGCTTAAGAGCCTCTCAGTAAAAACTCTCTCCTGTTATGAAGGAGTTACTCTGAAATTAAATGGCATTCTTCCTGGAGATGCGGAGCAGAGAGAGAGAGATGACAGGTTTGACGCATACCATGCCTGCGGTGACAGGAATAACGAATTAATTGGGACAATAACACATCGTCTCCAAAAGGTGAAGTAAACACAGAACACTGTATATTTTTCAAGATCAGTAAAATCTCAATTGGATCTAAAAATAAAAGCGAGACATTGAGCAGTTTTAATGCATTTTGACATGTCCGTATTATTCTGTCACAGCAGTATAAATGAATCATAACTTCGCTCTGCATCAACGAATTACCCGCATTTTGAGAAAATACATTGTGCGGCAGTCTGTGAATTATGAAGCAAGATCAAAATAAATGCATAATGACTCTGGAGAAGCTTGGAATAATTTATCGACATAAGACGCTTCTCGGAAAAAAATGAGTGACTAAAAAGAGAAGTGGCTCTTCTATATCACCGGCTTTCTGAATGTCTGCAGACGTCAGACTGAGGCCCCTCTTGATCACTGAGGCTCGGAGAATGAAGCTTCCCTAAACAGTGCTGAATTTAATCACAGGCTCATGTATTGATCACACACATGTCAAAAGGTTCAGAGCCAGAGATAAGAAGGCTTTCACCGATCTGAAGAACAGCATTTAAAAGAGGAAGCGTTTCTTTACTTTGTCAAGCTGGAAGTTGTTTCAGAGCTGTCATAAGAGATACGTGAATATTGCAGGATGAAAAAGAATTTGAAGCCTGAACATAATGGATTTGTCCAAATATGCATATCGACTAATTTCAGAAATGTTTACTCTTTGTACGCTCAATAATCAAATGAGCTTCAATTGTATTTTTTATGGAGTAGAATGAATGAATGAATAAATGCATACACATGTTATCTGTATAAGCTCCTGGTATGCATGCATGGATTTAATATGTATGTATAACTTTATTTTATTATTTATTTATTATTATTATTGTAGTGTATTAAACGCAGCATTTTCTGCCTGCTTTGCATTACAATGGTGACATAAATTGCTTTAATGTATTTCATGCTAAATATCAAATGTATAATTCTTCTTTTGCTCATCATTTAATTGGAAGAGAATAGAAGATATAAGGTAACTTTTCTATAATATTTTACACTATTGACCCAGATGTGTCCCTTTCTTTATATAATTATGTAAATATTATACACTAAAACAAAAGACATGTTGAAAAGCGCAAAAGAGGTGTGCTGATGTTTTCCTGATCTCAATATTTGTAACATCTCAGTAACAGATTAATTGCATGTAATTGGCCTGGCCAGACATATTTGTCATGAAGAAGCAGATAACATCTGTTCTACATTAATGACTGTAGATTCACACCCAGCCCTCCATTAAGAGAACAGCATCATCCCACAGCTCACTCTGTACCCACATCAATTCAGCTCATTCCAGTGACTGCATACATGACAGCTTATAGATAGTGCCATCGTGCTAATGCAAGTTTCAGCGCAGTGTGAATGAGCCAGTGCAGAAGAGTTTAGAGGAACTGATGTCATTTCATCTAAACCAACCGCTTTCATTCAAATCCTAAATATTTAAAGGGGTCATATGATGATTTGTTAAAGATCATTATTTTGTGTATTTGGTGTAACAGAATATGGTGACATGTTTTAATTTTTCAAATACTGTATTTATTTTTCAAATACTGTACATTATTGTAGGTCCTCTATGCCCCGCCTCTCTCAAACGCTTCGTTTTCTACAAAGTCCCTCCTTCCGACAAGCGCAGTCTGCTCTGATTGGCCAGCTGACCCAGTGCATTGTGATTGGCCGAACACTGCAACCACACAAAGTCAGAATGACCTCCTCTCCTAGGTTCATGAAACGGTCGTCCATAAAATGCATTGCTGTTCTGTTTCAAGTAATCTTAAAGATTCCTAAATGTATCTACTTTCAGAAGGCCAAATAAAGTGCTTTTGCTTTCGCCCAGAAACACACAGCGTCTCCCTGACATGCTGCTTCAACACTAACTGCGGTTACTGAAACCACGCCTTCTTTCTTTGCGTGCACATTTGGGCGGCATTACGCAAATATTTCCACATAGTGAGGTAGATATGTGGGGGCGTGTTAGAACGAGCCGTTTTAGGGGGGCGTGACAGAGTCTTAACTTTGATAAAGAATATCTCTTTGGTTTTGAGACTTTAGTCTTTGCAACTTCAGGGATCTTATCTATGCACAATCAGCTTGTAACACTCCAAAGAGAAAGGACAACTTGAAATCGCATCATATGACCCCTTTAACATGACAGTAACACTTTATTTTAAGGTGCCCTTGTTACACATGCTACATGTACTTACTATTATAATAACAATAAATTATGCATAATTGTATGCAAGTAACCTTAAGCCAAACCCTAATTCTAACCCTAATCATGTAGTAAGTACATGTAGTTAATTAATATTACTCAGTACTTAAATGTATAATTACACTGCAACAAGAACACCTTCAAATAAAGTGTAACCAACAGGGCTAATATAACTAATTATAATAATAAATGTTTTAATCAGGTGGAAATCAGTTCATTTAGGTTACACTCTAAACAATGATTTTCCGAAGTAATTAATAAAGATTATTGGAGTATTATTTTTTTTTTTTTACAAGAAAATACAATTTCTTTCTACTTCAATATTTCACATTTAATTCAATGTGTTACTTGCTGTTTCTTTGTAATTACTTGTGGTATTTGCAAGGGTTATTTAGGCCAAAAAACAATTCAGATAGTTGTCAAGGTATCATTTCATCAATTGATAAAAAAAAAAAAAAAAAAAAAAATTAAAAAAACTAAATTTAAAATAAAAAACGAAAAAAAAA
>NW_015505469.1:476804-488621 GCF_001515645.1 Sinocyclocheilus grahami | reverse complement strand
AAAAAATAAAATAATTGTCAAAGTATTATTTCATAAAATAAAAAAAAAAAAAAAAAAAAAAAAAAATTACAAGAACTAAATTTGAAATGAAAAACGAAATAAAAATAAAAATCCATTCAAAACATTTATAAAAACTATAATAGTCTCAATACTAAAATAACTGTTTACTTGTTTACTTGCTGCTTCTTAAAATTGTTGCAAAGTTAAATGAATCAATAAATAAATAAATAGATACAATTGGTGTAAAACTGCACATTTTCACTTTTACAGTGTAAAAGCATAAAGGGTTTGGCCGTTATCGTTCCAAAAGGCATATAAGGATGTGCATTTAAAATCCTGTGTGTGACTTTGAAACACTGCTTTCTATGTATTATGAATAACCTGATAATATAGGATGTAAAGTATGCAAATTGGAATTCAGCCAAAGTCTGTCAGTAATTTGATGCTAATATACAGTTAATTATCAGTGCAGTTGTCTTTTGTCACGGTCTCTTAAAAAGTTAAAAAGTAAGATCAGCAAGAAGAGAGTAAATGAAAACAATATATGAATCTCTTATAGGCGATGACCAGAGAAGCCTTTGTTCTCTCTCATTGCTTCTTTGCTCCTCTGTAAATATGGCTGTAATATTATTCACCCCGGCGGCTTTGGGAGAATCAGCCCAATTTGAATATTTAACACATACTATTGTACTCATTCACCCCATATCAAACTAGTCCTTAACCATGCCGCCACCACACACACACACATGCATCCGCTGCTCTTTAGCGCTATAGAAGTTAATCCCCAGGCCCGGTGGGCTGCTCTGTTGTTTGGTGCTTGTTTTCAGTGTAGTTCATAAATTATAGATGGGCCATGTTGAGGGCTGTCACTGTTCTGAGGCCTGTCTGCTCTGACAGCTGTATGATATCCACTCAGTGCTGCAGATTGGGAGCTCAGAGTTTCATCAATAAATATCAGGCCCAGCCTTTCCTCCCAGCGCATGTCAGCGGTCAAGGTAATGGCTTTTTATTATGGTGAAGGGCAGCACAGCATGGGGTAGGCTTAAGGTTCGCTCGTCCATCGCGGCACTTCAGACAGGGAGGGAGACGAATGAGTCGAGAAAGTGGGAGAGAGTGAGAAACGGGAGAGAATGCTGCTCGGAGGAAAGGAGAAAAGGCAAAAGTTTAAAAGGAGGAACCTTCCACTAAGTGAAGTCTGGGGAAATGTGTGTGTGTGTGTGTGTGAGAGAGAAAGAGAGAGAGAGAGAGAGAGAGAGAGAGAGAGAGAGATCCTGTACTTTCTGCATTATTCTTAGAAATAGAATACAGTGTGAAGTTTTGTTGGTTCAGGCTACTATTGCTCTTTTACTCAATTTAAGATACAAAAATGCAATAAAAATAGAACTTCTTGTGACAAATAAACACAAAGCACAATGCTGATAAGTGATTAAAGATGAACTTAGCAATATATGTGCTACTTTGAATTTATAGTGTTCTATAAATTCCAAAATGTAATTTCTGGAAGTAGCATTAAGATGCATTGATACTGAAATAAATTCAAATAATGGCTGCAAGTGTAGCTTTTTATAATACACTATTTTCCAGAATGATTTACACATGAACATGTTCGAATGGCCTTTAAAATTAAAAAAAAAATTAGATCTTGATCATAACTAATGTTTCTAATGACTCATAAAGAATACATAATCGAATTAAACATTGAATAATTAAGTGGTTGACAGTTAATTTCCCAAAATGATCAAATTTACCTTGAATTTTTTTTTTAAATTTCCAGTTGTGAACACATTTTTACAATGTGTTTACGTAATAATTCCTTGTCTTATTGTGAATGGTTCACGTTATTCCGAGAACAATCAATCAATCAATCACTCAGTAATTTTCTTAACATCTGAAATACCTCAGAGGTGTTAATTTTTCAACCCCTTCCTTCCAACCACCTGTCATATAGAGACCACTTTTCACAAGTCTTTGAGACGTGCTCACTAATAAAGTGAAACAAGCGTGTGTGTGTGTGTGTGTGTTAACTCAGCGTTAATGTAAACATGCCTGCTTTGGAAAGCCAGATGCAGACGTCTGTAGAATTACAGTTTTTATCTCGAACGCTCCTGAACAGAACAACATTTTGTGTAAAGTTCATTCATCACAGAGCCACATATTTTGAAAAGGGTAAAAGCACTATACGGGTCTGTCAGTGTAGCTCAAAGGCTAGCTGCTATAGATTACACCCATCCCCCTGCCACATCTAAAACGGATAATTACATATTTGTGGCGAAGGCTGACTGCTGAAAAAATCAATACAGCTTTTTTTTTTCTTCTTCCGGATGACACTTCATTAGGGAAGAGAAATCTGGGGCTGAGAGAAACATTCTGCAATTAAACGCTCTTCCACTGCAGTCGTATTATCAGACGCTTTATCCAGACAAGAGCTGATGCACTGGAGCCGTGAACGCCAGCCATTGATTATCTACTTTAATGTGCACACTGTTGCAAATCATTATGGAGAGAAGCAATAGTTAGTTAGCCTTTCTAATGAAGCGCTAATTGCACTAAGTAGGTTAAGATGTTCATCAAACAGCACTGAGCTGAGATCACAGCAAAAATACACTTCAACAAGCTTTATACAAACAGTTCAGAGACACACGTGCACCCACACACAGAGACAACACTGTGCTGTTGCTCTTTCAATTGAATTTGTTTTGTGTCAGAGATAAAATTGTATTCTGAAAAAAATCCATGGCAGAAAAAAAAACACAATAACGGAGAAAGTGAAATAGGAGAAAAATTACATTTCAGTGATTTATTTGTAAGACATAAAAAAGACAAATTTCAAATATTTCAGTGAAAACATTTACAATTTAGTCACAGTTTACAATAGAGTAGTTTGACACTTTCTATCTATCTATCTGTCTATCTGTCTGTCTGTCTGTCTGTATGTATGTATGTATTTATGTATGTATGTATGTATTCAAAAGCATTCAAATGGTAAGCCTGCAAGAAAATCAAATGTTAGTTATGATCAATTAAAAAAAAATCTATCACAACACACCTGTATCATTCAAAAGTTTTGGGTCTGTAAGAGTTTTTTATTGATTGATTGTTTGCTTGATTGAGAGAAATTTTTTTTTTATTGCAAGGATGCATTAAATTGATTAACAGTGATCAAAAGTGATCAAAGGGACTTTTATAGTTCTAATTCAAATAAATAATGTTCTTTCTAGTCATCAAAGTTTCTTGGAAAAATGTATCTCACTGCGTCAGATTTTTATTTATTTTTGCTTATGTATTTTTAATAACAAAAAACTCTTGTATTTTCTTATAAATTTAAAGGTAATGTGTTACTTTACTAGTTACTTGAAAAAAGTAATCTGATTACATGAATTGTGTTACTTGTAATATGTTATGCCCAAAACTGATCACAGCTCTATCAGCCATAAAGAACAGCAAACTCTTCATTATATCGTTTCTTGTAGATGGCAAGATTACATAGAGAGCAAATGGAGACAGTCACTTAAAGGGATAGTTTACCCAAAAATGAAAAATCATCATTTACTCATTCTGAACCCATGAGACATTGGTCTCAAAACACAAATGAAGATATTTTTTAATAAAACCTGAGAGGTGTCGGTCCCTCCATTGAAAGTCCAGGTAACCAAACTTTAGAAGCTCCAAAAAGGTCATACATGCATCATAAAAGTCCTCCATATGAATCAAGCGGTTTAATATAAGTCTTGTGAAGAGATACAATCACATTATATGATGAAAAGATTTCATTTAGCACACAAATATATATAAAGCACATCACATTTCATAAACATGGACATTCAAACGTGTGTGTGTGTGTGTGTGTGTGTGTGTGTGTGTGTGTGTGTGTGTATGTGTGTGTGCGTGTGATGCACAAGAACCAATTAGGTTTGTTCTAGCAAAGAACTAGTGCTTAAACTAGTGCTGTCAAATGATTAATCGTGATTAATCGCATCCAAAATAAAAGTTTTTGTTACATAATATGTGTGTGTATATATATATATATATATATATGTATGTGTGTACTTTGTATATTTATTATGTATATATATAAATATACACACAGTATATATTTTGAAAATATATGTACATGTATTTTTATGTATATACCTCATCCCTCGCTTTATGTCTCTCACGCTCTTCCTCTTTTTTCTTTCTTCTCCTCTTTTCTCTCCATCTGTCTCATGCACTTTCTCTGACTGAAACAGCACAGAAAGTCTCTTGGTCCCAGATGCCAGTCAAACCCGGATCCACAGCACCCTTCCATTTCAACACACACTCGTCCAGAATGGACTGAGCCGTGGCAGAGAGAAAGACAGAGAGCCAGGGCCAGGGAAGAATGAAAAAGTGTGAGAGGAAAGCAAAAAGTTTGCCTTCCGGTGGACTTTTATAAGTTACACGCTCTTAAAACATACACTTCACTTTCATTTCTGTGCTTACAATGGTAACAGTGCAAATACAAGCATCACAAGAGAATTTGTAAATTTGAGAACTTGTCCCTTTGAAATGTCATGAACAAATGCCATGTCAAAGATACCAGACAATCTGTCAAGGAAATATTATTTTAAATAGTTTTAGAATAAACGGTTCAGGCTAGTCTCAAAGCTTGTGTTTTATGTGTCCTAAATACACACAATTGTTATTTTCACATTTTTATTTATTTATTTTTTATTTGGGGGGGACAAAAATACAATTTGGAAGTAACACTCAATTATCTTATCCTGTAACCCTCCTATTATTTATCATTTGTCATTGCATGTCCCTTCATTGACACTGTCATTTCTTAGGTAAAGAAGTAGGCCTACACTACATTTTGACAAAACTGTATTAGGACCATTTTTGTTTTGTGGTGAAAATGATGCCACAAAATAGTTATTTGTGTAAAAATGTGATAATTTGGTCACACTTTATTTTAAGGTGCAGTTATCACCATTAACTAACTATTAACTATAACTTTTGCCTCAATGTTGCCTAATTTGCTGTTTATTAATAGTTAGTAAGGTTAAGTTTAGGTGATTAGAGATGTAGAATATGGTCATGCAGAATATGTGCTTTATAATTACTAATAAACAGCCAATATGCTAGTAATATGCATTCTAATAAGCAACTAGTTAATACTGAGAATTGGTCCCTATATTAAAAGTGTTACTGATAATTTTCACACAACACAACTTGAAATATTTAGCTTCACTCTTTCTCCACTCTTTATCACAGTTTAAAAAATGTAATGATCACAATCGTGCAGTTTTGTGCTGCTGATTAATAGTCACACAAAAAATTGCCATCAAATAATTCAACTCAATTATTTTAATAATTTAAGTATTATAATAAAAATAGGCCCATGTTATTTACTTTAATGATTAAAAAAATAATATATATATATATATATATATATATATATATATACAGTATAAATATATTATCAGCAATATAATTTAACTTATTTAGATTGCAAAATGTGATTTTAATGTGACATTTGAACTGCATTACTGCGTGTGTCTCAAGTAATTGTTAGATTAGATTAGATTGAATTATCATGATCGATAATCACAATCAATAATCATGAGATGTTCAGGAAATCAATGAAATCTATACATACAGTAAAAGACGTTTGAAAACGTTTTCAGGACAGTTTTACCGTGATTGTCATCAGACAGAAATCTGATCTTTTTTTTTTTTTAAGTTCCAGAATGTGAAGAAACAGCCACAAATATTAGTAGCGATTCATAAAGACGTCAGAGTTTAAAATAGTGCTCATCTATAATAGACTAACACACAACCTTGTCATCTGCTTTGTTACATAGTTTAGCCCAGGCAGATATACATGGTTGATTTCGGAGGTCTTTCTGCAGCTATTAGAGAGTCACTTTGTTTTGTTTTGACTTTGGGGTAATAATTTGCCCTGGCAGGCCGTGTTGTTGTTAGGGGCTTCATTAGAATACACATCCAGCATACCGAGCAAATGAGCAGCCCAATTGGTGTTTGTGTAGGGAAAAGCCCCAAAGCCAGCCAAAGAAGTAATGACACTCTCAGCAGCCTACATAATGGAACAAGTTTACATAAATTAGCTTCCATTGCTGTTACGCTAACAGACAGTAGAGAGGCTACCGGAGTTGTGTGTGTGTGTGTGTGTGTGTTTGAGCCTAATTAAAAGCACTGGAGGCTCTATTATTTGTATAAATCTTCTTTTCTTTCTCCATTTTCTCCCTCCGGTTATCTGACCTGCGACTGGCTGCTTCGCCCAAATTAACACCAGCCAAACTTTTCTCTTAGCAAACTTTGATGCTTTCCGACATCTCTGATTTTCTATGCATGTGAGAGACTTTTTTATTTATTCCGTGAGGCGATTATAATGGTGCGTAGAGCTTGGCGGATGACTGTGAAAAGCTGATTTCCTCTTGAGTGCTTTAAGAAGACAGTAAATCCCTTCAGTGAGTTCAGAGCCGCCATCCTATTGTTTGAATGATAAGTCATCTGCTTTATCTCATGTCTTCTCGGCTCATTTTTCTCACCTTGTCTTGTCTCTTGTTCTTTGGTACAGTATTTACTCTTCTTGTCTCATCTAGTCTCTTTTTGCCTCCTCTTATATTTCGTTTTATATTTTCTTGTCTCATCTGGTCTCTTCTTATATTGACTCTTTTTGTCTCATTGTCATCCCTTCTCATTTTTGTGTTTCTTGTTTGCTGTTGATGTTTTTTTCTAGTCTCTACTCATCTTTTCTTGTGTTTTTGCTATAATTTTCATTTAATCTCATCTCTCTTTTCATCCCGTCTGGTCTAGTCCAGTCTCTCCTCATCTCTGCAGCAGTGTGATTGACAGTGTGTTAAAGGTTGCAGACTTCTCTGTGGTCGCTGGCCTTCATCCACTCAAGGTTTTCACTTTAGCCACAGCAGAGATCTGTGAGGACAGGCCACATCATCATGGATTCACAGTCACTGAAACACACTTCTGTTGATAAGCTTTCCTCTATGGCCCCCTGTTACTGGGAAAAAAGGTGCAATGATCAAGTACTACAAGGTTTCTCCCAGCTCCTCTGTTCAGCATTATAGTGGTTTCTGGTCACTTTAATCAGCTCGGCAGCCGATCAGACGCCGGTGAAGTCCGTGAGCTCTGTTCTGTGTCTTCTGCACATTCTCCACACACACAGCCCGATACAGCCGTAATGAGACTGATAATTAGGGATGTTTTTTATTCAATGGCCAGTTAATTGGTTGCCACCAGTGTCTCAGAAAAGGTTAAACTTAAAGTTGCATGTCACCAATTACAATCTCAGCTGGATCAGTTCATCTGAAAACATCCACAGCAAAAAGTCAATGCTTCTAGGACAAATGACAGCAGCAGACGTGAATGCTTTGCAGATTTATGCGTAATATTCCTCAACTCTCTCGCTCTTTCTCTTTTTCCGTCTCCATTTCCTTTCGTTTGCCTTCCTTGTATTTTTTTCTGTACATAATCCTCTCTTTGGAAAAGTGGAATCGATGTGTGCATAATCAAACATATTGACAGCACTCATATTCTCGCTTCAGTGTGGAAGAGAGAAAGGGAAGGAGAGAAACATTTAGATTGAAAGAGAGAGAGAGAGGATCAGAGAAGAGACAGTGAAGGGATGAATGCATTACCATGTGCTCAGTTTGTCTGACACATAACAAAGCCCGAAGTGTGTGTGTGTGTGTGTGTGTGTGTGTGTGTGTCTATGTGTGTGTGTTAACAGTGTAGATTAGGTCAACTTTTTACGTCCTCTGAGCTCTCTGCCTGTAAATGACGAGTTTTGATGTGAAACAAGCAACATGTCAGAAGGAGTTGAGGGCTGTAGGCATCCTGCACCTCGTCCGTGTGACAGGGCTGCGAATATCTGGCCCATTAGGGGCTTATTAGCGAGTAAATGGCCAGATGGTTCAGCCATGCGCGAGAGATGGACAGAACTGCCTGCTACTAATCAGCACTGCCCGCACACTCACTGTCAAACCTCAGCACGCTGTAACCCATAGCAACCGAATAAAAGTTAACATTAGCAAGTCAATTTGAGCTGAGGAGGCCGTAAACAGGCATGTGAAAGAGAAACGGAGAGAAAGAGGTGATGAAGAGAGTTATAAAACAAATAGTCCAAATAGTGCTTTTTAAAAAGTTACTGTGACACAAATTCATGAACACTTCTGATTCGGCTTTGACTGGCTTTGCAAGTCACAACATATTAGATATATAACATGTCTATCTATCTATTTATCTATCTATCTATCTATCTATCTATCTATCTATCTATCTATCTATCTATCTATCTATCTATCTATCTATCTATCTATCTATCTATCTATCTATTACTTACCGAATAGTTCATCTTGTTTGTATATTATTTAATAGAATTAGCTTAAGTCTTAAAAAATATCTGTGAAATTTACGGTAAAATACCGGCAGCTGTGGTTGCCAGATCTTCACCGTAAGGATTTGGTAGCAACATTTTAGGTTTTACAGACTTAACTTAAATTCACAATAAAATGCCGTATTTAATGTTAATAAACCAACATTTTGGAGTGTTAATATCTGTTTTGAACCATTGTAATGCACTGATAACCACCGAAAACTGGTGGTGATGAGAAAGTCACGTGATGAACCAAAGCTCATCACAAACAGCTTTTCTATGAGCTGAGGAGGGCAATACTTCTATATAGAAGGTGCTCAGTGTCATTCACACAAACACTAAACACCATCATGGTGACACACATGATACTGAAATAATGCAATAAACATTCATTTAACAACATTAGATGTAAGATTAAACCCTAGTGTACACAACTGATAATAAAAAACAAAGAAGAAACATGTTATTTCAACAACAAAAAAAACATAAAATATGAAGCCTCATGCAGGGAATTCTGGGAGTGTCAATTTACGGTTTTCACTGTAAATTATACAATGACTTTTTCTTTTTCACTTCCAAAACCCGTATTTTTAACAGTATTTTACTGTAAAATTACATTAAGTGTGATTACATTTATTCACCGAATATCGTATGGAAACTTACTTTTAACCAGTTAACAGGTTTTTACTGTAGAATTTTTTTACAGTCTTTTACTGTTAAAATCACAATCATTTTTTACAGCACAACTCATTTGTCCAGCATAGTTATCTATTAATGATGGACCATTATTCTAAAGCACTGCCCTTTCTTTATTCTTTCTTTTTTTTAGTTTTGGTGACCACTGATTCCACTGTATGGACCAAAAAATTTAAATAAATCTCACAGAAAACCATGCAGTTTGGATGACAGATAATCATTACTTTAAAACAATTATAATAATAAAAAACAGACAAAAGCTATTTTAATCTAATTGGAGAGGAGTTTGTGTACTTCAATGTGAGTTTGTAGCTGTGTTTTGATGGACAATGAGAGTAAGAAGTTGAGAGCTGTGTCTAACGCAACTGCATATAAATATAAGAAAAACACTCCTGGGTGTCTGTAATTGTGTGTCTTGGCTGTCGGCGCCCTTGGCTCTCTTTACTGTGATTGGATGGAAGTGGGCAACTCACTGTTTGGTAACTGATCATTTGTCTGCTATTTTGATCAAATAAACAGAACGCTTTCATTGTCTAGCCAATAGTGTTCGCATGGCAAGATGCTTTATATTTTGATTTACAATTATGAATAATTCAGAACAGAAATGCACAGGACATGCTTAATTAGCACAGCCCGTTTCCATTATTATTATAATCGTGTGATTCATTGATTAGATTAACGCAGCATAAGTTACAATGACTTATGGGTGCCATTGTACTGTCTTACAAGTAACATAACATTTGAATAATTTATGAATGTAGACGGTCTTTAGCTTTTCCCTTCTCTCAGCAGCATATTCACAGGCAAACTTATAGTATCTGGTGTGTGTGAGTGTGTGATTGTTTGGGGGGATGGCTGGCGGTGGGTAACAGTGGGATACCATGTTATTGCTGCAGCCTCCATTACACCTAATACTGCTCACTCCTATTATTTGTCATCATATGCTAATTATGCATCATTAATGTGAGGCCTTAATGGCCCCAACAGTGGGTAATAGGCTGCGCATGTGTGTGTGTGTGTAGGGATGGACTCTGCAGGGAGATGCAGAAACACATGCTAATGAAGCAGAGCTCTTTAATCTTCCAGATTAAAAGCAGAAAAGATCACAACCCGCACGATTCACCCTCTGACATCTCTTACTGCACAAACAGCACACTTCTGTGTTCGGCTCGGCTCAAACTCTGCAGTGTTTTAAGGAGCCACCTGATCTGGCCCCTAAAAATTACTTTTGCAGGTGTAACCTACTAATGTAGTCGATTTATTAGATAAATAATCTTCCTGCTTGAATCAAACCTGCTTATTTAGATAAAGCACATTTTTTGGTGATCTGGAAGCACATTTTTAATGGTGTGCCTTTATTGATTGAATGAGAAATGAATGTGTGTGTTTGCATATTGTGTGTTTATGCTGTTTATGGTGCTCACTTTGTTCCAGATCTCATGCCCACAAACTGATTCAAGTTACAGCCAATAAATCCTAGGAGAATATGTAATGCATATAATCATTGTATAATACGTAAGTGTCTCAGAGACCTCAATCTGACCTGAAGCAAAACTAGTTGATACCATTTACTGTAATTGTTAGAAATTGTTTCAAATAAATACTTTCAACACTATGTATCTAACAAAAAAAAAATGGCTGTTTAATATGACAAACGTTGTATGTTGAACGTGCTCATTGCAGCAGCCTGACACTTTTGTTTTTTTATAAAAACCTGTACAATCTCTTGTGAAATTTTTTTTTTACAGTTAAGCATACTTTCATAGTTATTACGAAAATAATATAGCCAACTTGAAAAGAATAAAGCAAACTGAATGTAATATATTTGGGCACTTGATTGCATGTTATATACAATTAAATGAAAATGTATTAAAGTCTACCTTTATATTAAATGCAATTAGCTTTTAGTACGTGTTTTAACAGTGTACTGACAGCAACTGTGTGCAGTTTTGTGTATTTTTAAGCGACTTTGAAGCCCCCTATAGTTAAGTGAGTGGAATTCATTGTCTTAAATAAATCACTGTTATAATTACAGTGGTTCGCTGTACTGTACCTTTGGCTGTACACGTGCATTTGTTGCTGCCGTAAAGCAAACCGTGATTTTTCGTGGAATTTCGTACCCACTCAACAAACCTATCCACAACGTGGAAGTAAGCCTTTTTTTTTTGTAAGATACGTAGTGTTGAAAGTATTTATTTGAAACCATTTCTAACAATTACAGTAAATAGTAGCAACTAGTTTAGCTTCAGGTCAGATTTAGGTCTCTGAGACATGTATGTATTATACAATGATTATATGCATTTCATATTCTCCTAGTATTTCACACTCCCGCATGTATATAGCCATTAAATAAATGTTAATGGTGTCGTAGCCTAAGTGTATTCACAAGTAAGTGATGTGTTGTTCCTGAGTGTACAAATGTTTTCTTACTTGTTCGCAGGGGTGGAACCTAAAAGTCCTCTTTATTGAATTCCCATCTTGTGGTGATGGTCTGTGTTATGTGGATTTGGCTGGAGAGTGAGAGTGTGCATCTGTCCTGTTGAAAGGGTTCTGCTCTCAGTGCCTTGAGGAACAGGAAGTTGCCAGCTGGTCCGGCACACCTCTGTGTTTGACCCGTGGCTGCGTGAGTGTGTGTGTGTGTGTTTGTGTGTGTGTGTCCCAAGTGGTTGAAGGTACAATGGAGCCCGGAAGACACACGATCAACTCACTACACCTGGCAGACCTCACACACACACACACACACA
>NW_015505469.1:473078-474650 GCF_001515645.1 Sinocyclocheilus grahami | reverse complement strand
CCACAACGTGGAAGTAAGCCTTTTTTTTTTGTAAGATACGTAGTGTTGAAAGTATTTATTTGAAACCATTTCTAACAATTACAGTAAATAGTAGCAACTAGTTTAGCTTCAGGTCAGATTTAGGTCTCTGAGACATGTATGTATTATACAATGATTATATGCATTTCATATTCTCCTAGTATTTCACACTCCCGCATGTATATAGCCATTAAATAAATGTTAATGGTGTCGTAGCCTAAGTGTATTCACAAGTAAGTGATGTGTTGTTCCTGAGTGTACAAATGTTTTCTTACTTGTTCGCAGGGGTGGAACCTAAAAGTCCTCTTTATTGAATTCCCATCTTGTGGTGATGGTCTGTGTTATGTGGATTTGGCTGGAGAGTGAGAGTGTGCATCTGTCCTGTTGAAAGGGTTCTGCTCTCAGTGCCTTGAGGAACAGGAAGTTGCCAGCTGGTCCGGCACACCTCTGTGTTTGACCCGTGGCTGCGTGAGTGTGTGTGTGTGTGTTTGTGTGTGTGTGTCCCAAGTGGTTGAAGGTACAATGGAGCCCGGAAGACACACGATCAACTCACTACACCTGGCAGACCTCACACACACACACACACACACACACAGAACATATGCAAATGCAATCTCTCTCTAGCACACACACACACACATGCACACTGTGGTACTAGAGTGGTCCTATCCACAGGGGAGAGGCACAAGGGGCCAAAGTGGGACGTCTAGGGTCACGGTGGTTTGTGAGTGCCTAAGCAGCCCACCTGGACAGAGGCTTTACCCCGAGCACACACACACATCTGGAGCCCTGATCTCAAGACCAGACAACACAGGCCACGATCAGACATCTCAGAACAAAACTCCAGCTGCTGGATCATCTTCCTCTCGTCACACAGACACTGATCTGGATGGAACGATAGACAGGACTCATCTGATGCAACCTGACACACAGCAGCTGTTTTGTTTTGTGTTATTTATTTATTTATTTATGCATTTGTGTGTGTGTGTATGTGTGTGTGTTTTATTTTTGCTTGAGCTTTGTATTGGTTTTGTGTTTCGTTTTGTTTGGGTTTGTTTTGTGTTTAGTATTGGTTTTGTGTTTTGTTTAGGTTTTGTATTGGTTTTGTTTTGTGTTTTGTATTAGTTTTGTTTTGTTTTAGTTTTTTTTTGCTTTGGTTTTGTATTGGTTTTGTGTTTGTTTAGGTTGTGTATTGGTTTTGTGTTTGTTTAGGTTGTGTATTGGTTTTGTTTTGTTTTTTGTTTTTTTGGGGGGGTTTTGTATTGGTTTTGTTTTTAGTATTTGTTTTGTGTTAGTATTGGTTTTGTGTTGTGTTTTGTTTTGTATTGGGTTTTTTTTTGTGTTTTGTATTGGTTTTGGACTAAGTTTGTTTTGTTTTTTGTGTTTTGTTTTTAAAAGTAATTTTTAACCAGATCTCAAATTACCATTCATTCTACAGTGCAAAATTTGAAGCAAAATGGTTTGCTTTGGTGGAAATAATAGCACAACTGAAGGCATGTATATATATATATACATATATATACTGTATATATGTATATATATATACATATATAC
>NW_015505469.1:455215-472495 GCF_001515645.1 Sinocyclocheilus grahami | reverse complement strand
TATATATATATATATATATATATATATATATATATATATATATATATATATAAACTGTATGTTTAAATGATTATTAAAATGATTAAAAGTGATGATTACAATTTTTATGATCTGGGGTCGAACACATTTTTACACAAATGGCAAAAATAATTAAGGAAGGCATGATGATTTATTTAATTTTCAAAAGAAAAAAAAAGAAAGAAAATTTCAAGCTCTGGACCATAAAGGTAGCTGTAGTTAAAAACCTTTACACCCTGTTTGCACATTCACACATACTTTTTCTGTCGTCACAGACCCGCGTATCATTACACACTATAACATTAAGGCACGAGCGTTAAAGTGAGAATGACACGGAGCAGATATTCCTCGTCAGTCGGCGTGTTTAATAACAGCCGCTTATCATGTTAGCTCCTCCTCGACTCAAACACGTATGTAATAAGCGCAGCGGTACAAGTGGAGAGAGGAAGTGTGAAAGGTCAGCCGTCAGTTTTAATACAAGCCGTGCACTTCTAATGAAATGCTGGTCGCAATATGTGTTGAATATGAATGCATTAATTCCTTAAATGCCTCTCCGATTTGTGTGCCTCTGCCTTTTATAGGAGGGATAATTTGACAGCAACCCCCAGACCAGCTTTGACAGCTCCGAGCAGAGCGGACCAACACCTGCGTCCAGCCAAGCATCACCGCCCCATCCTCCACTTCTCCTTCCTTCCCTTCTCCTCTCGTCCTCCCACACGCTCACAAATGAACTGTCACCTCATTACTGTGCCTGATGCAAAATAATCAGCTTCCAGATGGATCCCCCGCCTTTTTATGAGTTAGGCTCAAAGCATGAGCTGAAATTCACAGCACATGTGCAGCAAGACTTGAAAGCGCAGCATTCAAAAGTCCCATACAGATCATTAGCATGTAGCAAGTTTTGGCAAGTGTTATGATAGTCTAAATTCATATGCTATAAAAATATTAGATGTTGTTTTGTTTTGTTGGGTAACACTTTATTTGAAGGTGTCCTTGTTACACATATTGCATGTATTTAGTATTATAATAGCAAAATTATGCATAATTGCATGCAAGTAACCCTAAACTGAACCCTAATCCTAAACCTAAACATATTGTAAGTACATGTAGTTAATTAATATTACTCAGTACTTACACTGTAACAAGGACACCTTAAAATAAAGTGTAACTATTTTTGTTTTGTTTTGCTCTGTTTTCAGTAGGATATTCTTTGCCCTTAATGTCACTTTTGATCAATTTAATGCATCATTGCTGAATAATAGTTTTTCACCTTTAATTTACTTCTCAGCCATAAACCAGTTTTTTAACTGCTATTGCTAGCTGTCCATTTTATTGGAGGTCGTTCTCATTCTAGAGAGCATTTTATTGGATGAAATTTGCATACGCTACTCAGTCCAGAGTCAGAGCTAATGGACAGACTAAAAGCAACAATACTGATTTGATAAGGTCTTTCAATTTGATAATTTTAAATTGTGACAACACAAGGTCATGGGTTCAAATCCCAGGGAATCCAATGTACCTTGAATGCAATGTAAATCGCTTTGGATAAAGGCGTCTGCCAGTTGAATATGTACATATGCGACATATGCCTCACCCAGAGTGATATGCAAACTCCTGTGTGACAAAGGGGTCAAGATGCAAATGTATGACATTGTATCATGTCCCAATAGTAGCATATTGAACTACATTATAAAAACAATGTACTTCCTGCAGTGATTTCTTTGCAGTCTCGGCTCACTTGATGCCCTAGACAAGATAAGACATGAGCAAAAAAAATCTATAAATAAATAAAATAAATTGTTGTTCTGTGCAGGGTGTAAAATGTAAAGATCTGGTATTTTTGTGTTAAAGCCTTTAGTGATTAAGTAAAAAAATTAAATAAAATAAAACATCTGTTTGAATGGACTTTTTTTTAAAAGTTATAAATGAAATTAAATCAGAAGGGTTTGTAATAGACGGGTGTATTATTTATTTATTTGTATATGTTGCTAGCCTGTTTGTAATTTATTATATAAATTCGTAATATTATTTTCGTGAGTATGGTGTCCTCTGGCCCTGATCAGAATGCAATGTTTATGAACCCATATTCTCTCACAGTAGAGAGAGAATACATTTAAAGAGATATTTCCCCTTTAATTAGTATGTCATAAATGTCCAGACGGCCTTTTGGAAAATCAAATGTTTGACCTGGTATTTATATGCATTGTGTGTGTATGATTGTTAGTCAATCTGGGATTCCTCGTGGCATAATTCATGTAGAATCACCACATTCCTCTTTCCAGGCATGCAAAGGGCACGTCTGTCTGAACTAAAATTCACACACACACACACACACACACACACACACAACTCAGAGATTCCCCTATACATGCACACACTCTCACACGCATGCCTACGTGAACATAAGCCGCTCAACACCCCCACACATGCTACACAACACAAGCCAAGTCATCTGAGAGTCGCAGGCCCAATTATAAAATCTGCAATCTGTATTGTTCCTGGAGCCGCTGGATCAATGCACCACAGGCATGTGCACATCACCACTTCTAATGATGCCTTTCTGGTGCACAGACTCACACACTGCATAGTAATCTTCAGCTAATTAACTCTATAATGCTCAAGCAAGCTTTCTCAGCTCTGCGGTCCCAGCGAGAGCACACCACTCGTATTTGTTTCAGTGTTCAGGTCCATTCTTACCACTCACATAATTACACACAGATGATCAGGCCAGGAAGACGATCGCTATATTGGGATTTACAATACGAGGTCAATTAAGTACTTGATCAGAAACTCACTATTATTGATTTGTGAGTCTAGATTCAAGCTCATTACTTGAGTGTGGAGATTTTTTTTTTCATCTAGCTACTGAATGCTTAAAATCACACACACACGGAAATGTTTTGTTTTGATTTGTTCTGTTTCATTTTGTGGATAAACTCTTGTTTCATCTGGCTGCTGTAAAATGTGTTTGTTTGTTTGTTTCCTTTTGGTTTGTTGAGAAACATTTTGTAATTTTTTTATTATATTTTTTGGAGAAACTGAATGCTTAAACTCACATGTAAAATGTGTTGGGTTTTGTTTTATTATGTTTTGTTTTTTGTTTTGCTAAGAATCTTTTTTCGTATAGCTGCTGAATGCTTAAAATGACATAAAATGTTCTGTTTTGAACATTTATTTTCTCGTCTGGCTGCTGAATGCTTAAACTCATGTAAAATGTTTTGTTTTGTTTTGTTTTGTTTTGTTTTGTTTTGTTTTGTTTTGTTTTGTTTTGTTTTGTTTTGTTTTGTTTTGTTTTGTTTTGTTTTGTTTTGTTTTGTTTTGTTTTGTTTTGTTTTGAGAAGCTTTTTCTCGTCTGGCTACTGAATGCTTAAAATCACATGTAAAATGTGTTGGGTCTTGTTTGGTTTATTATGTTTTTTTTTGTTAAAGGGGTCATATGATGCTGCTAAAAATAACATTATTTTGTGTATTTGGTGTAATGAAATGTGTTTATGCGGTTTAAGGTTAAAAAAACACATTATTTTCCACATACTGTACATTATTGTTTCTCCTCTATGCCCCGCCTTTCTGAAACGCATCGATTTTTACAAAACTCATCAGTCTGAAAAAGCAAGGTGTGGTCTGATTGGCATGTGACGACCCCGGGCTGGACTCCGCTTCATCCACAGTGAAAGCCAATCCTCCACTCCGAGGCATGGGAAGACCACCTGGACCGGTTACGGAGGGTACTCTCGGAGCTCCGGAGGGCTGGACTCACCGCCAACCCTTGCAAATGCCACCTTGCCCTCTCCGAGGCGAAGTACCTGGGTTTCCAGGTGGGACGGGGTCTCATTCGGCCGCAGGAGAAGAAGGTGGAGGCGGTACACTCCGCTCCGAGACCCGAGACCAAGACCCAGGTACGAGCCTTTTTAGGGTTGGCGGGGTATTACCGCTGCTTCATCCCCAACTTCTCCTCTTTAGCCGCCTCCTTGACAGACTTGACCAGGAAGGGGCAGCCGAATGCCACGGTGGAGAAGGAGGCCCTAGCCGTCAAGTGGGCAGTCCTGGAGCTGCGGTACTACCTCCTGGGCCGGAAGTTCACCATGGTGGATGGCCCGTGCCAAGGATACCAATGTCAGGGTGACCCGATGGTTCCTCGTGCTCCAGGACTTCAGGCTTCATCAGCGTCGCCCTGGAAACAAGCGAGGAGCACCTGGCCATCATCACAGGCTGATCGGTCACAGCTGCACCTCATCAGGTGGCGGCTACATAAGCCACGCAAGCCCTGCCATCTAGGAGTTTCCTCCATGAGACTGAGCACTAACTCGCCCTCTCATTTTCCCCACAGAAA
Source organism: Sinocyclocheilus grahami (assembly GCF_001515645.1). Lineage (NCBI taxonomy): Eukaryota > Metazoa > Chordata > Actinopteri > Cypriniformes > Cyprinidae > Sinocyclocheilus > Sinocyclocheilus grahami. Next base: position 468,147 of record NW_015505469.1, on the reverse strand, counting down.
GCAGCGTGTGACCGACCAGCCCCACAGGAGCACTGCACGGACCCTCTGCACTGGGAAGACGGAAGAGAGCACTCATGGCACCGGAGTCCCTACCTGGACCTTTCTCACGAGCACCCCTCACCCCAATAAATCCACCCTCCGGGGTATTGATTGAGATTTCTTGTTGTGTGATTCTTCACCCCATTACAATACGAACATCAAAAACACAGATGTTAACAGCAAGCTACATGATCAATGCATGTATCAGTAACACTTTATCTTCCAGTGTCCCTTTACATGTCACATGTAATTACAATAGCATAACAGTACATTATGCATAATTACATGCAATAACCCTAACCATAGAAAGCCCATGTCTGTTATTAATATGTGACCCTAGACCACAAAACCAGTCATAAGGGTCAATTTAGAAGCTGAATACATTAGCTTTCCAATCATATATGGTTTGTTAGGATGGGACAATATTTGGCCGAGATACAACTTTGAAAATCTGGAATCTGAGGGTGCAAAAAAATCAAAATATTGAGAAAATCACCTTTAAAGTTGTCCAAATGAAGTTCTGAGCAATGCATATTACTAATCAAAAATTAAGTTTTGATATATTTACGGTAGGAAATTTACCAAATATATTCATGGAACATGATCTCTACTTAATATCCTAATGATGATTGGCATAAAAGAAAAATCAATAATTTTGACCCATACAATGTATTTTTGGCTATTGCTACAAATTTACCCCAGCAACTTAAGATTGCTTTTGTGCTCCAGGGTCACATATTACTTATTAATTAAATATAATTACACAGTAACAAGGACATTGTAAAATAAAGTGTAACCCATGTATCTACAAGTGAACAAATCGCAAAGTGAGAAATTAAGCAAACATTTAGTTTTACTGGCTGTATTCGTAACATAGTCGTAATAGTAATTTTGGGGGGTCCTCTTGCATGCCTGATCCACCCCTGGCATCAGCTGAAATGTCTAGTCAGGCTTCTTCCATTCCATCGTCTCTGTGTCCTACAAAAATAGAAGTACTGATTACTGTAACTGTAACATCCTTTTTACAAAATGGAAGCAGACAGAAACTCTATCTGTATGTAAGGCAATTTGATGCATGTGTTGTAACAGAGTACAGCACTCAAAAGTCACAGTAGAGTACACTGAGGTACACCTACCTGTTTTCCTCCCTGAAGGTTCTTATGATCGAGGCGGCGGTGAAGCAACTTAAGTTTGGCTGAACTCATTGCCCAGCCTCCCTCATAGTCATACCATGGACAAGGACATGGTCAACTAGTGGCACGAATTTCATCTGAGACTCCATGTCTCCTTGCCCCTCAAGGAGCATTATGGTTTTGAAATTTTAGTTCAAAAGCCTGGTTATAGTGTTTAAGCAATCGAGAAAAACTGTAATAAAGAATGGAAAAATCCATTATAATAGCAGTACTTAATTATAAGTACTGCCATTATAATGGTATTATTATTAAGTACTTAATAATAATACTTTAATATATGCTACATTTAAAAAGTTTGGAGTCTTTTGTTTTATTTTTTTATTTTATGAAAAAGCTTCTTTCGCTTTCTAAGGCTGCATTTATTTGGTCAAATATACAGTAAATATTGTGATATTTTATGGAATTTTAAAACCGGCGGTGAAGCAACTTAAGTTTGGCTGAACTCATTGCCCAGCCTCCCTCATAGTCATACCATGGACAAGGACATGGTCAACTAGTGGCACGAATTTCATCTGAGACTCCAAGTCTCCTTGCTCCTCAAGGAGCATTATGGTTTTGAAATTTTAGTTCAAAAGCCTGGTGATAGTGTTTAAGCAATCGAGAAAAACTGTAATAAAGAATGGAAAAATCCATTATAATAGCAGTACTTAATTATACGTACTGCCATTATAATGGTATTATTATTAAGTACTTAATAATAATACTTTAATATATGCTACATTTAAAAAGTTTGGAGTATTTTGTTTTATTTTTTTATTTTATGAAAAAGCTTCTTTCGCTTTCTAAGGCTGCATTTATTTGGTCAAATATACAGTAAATATTGTGATATTTTATGGAATTTTAAAACAAATGTTTTTTGTTTTTTTTATTGTATTTATTTTATTTATTTTAATGTAATTTATTTCTGTCATTCAAAGCTGGATTTTCAGCATCAGTACTCCAGTCTTTAGCATCACACGATCCTTCAGAAAGGATTCTAATATGATGATTTGTATATTTATTAAAATGTATTAATGTTGAAAACAGTTACGCTGCTTTTTGTGGAAAAGTGATACATTTTTAAAGCTTCTTTATAGAGGGGGTTTTATTTATTTGAAATGGAAATCTTTTTTAACATTACAAATTTCTTTACTGTCACTTTTGATCAAATTAATTATTTTAGTTATTTTTCAGTTAACCCGTAACTTTAAATTGAATTACAGTAAAGGTGATTTTGTTAGTTTTTTTATAAACAGAAGGACTGAAGTCTAAATTAATTTCCCTGGAAACTGACAGAATCATACATGGTGCTGCAAAAACTAAAGCCCAGAATATTTCTTTAAAATCAACAGAAAGTTTTGCACAGAATAAAATTCCATGTTTTATTTAGATAAAAAATATTGTCATTTTCTTATTGGCATCTGTGGTTAAAGCTCTAATAATCCATTATTGTCTGTGTGTGTGTGTGTGTGTGTGTGTGTGTGTGTGTGTGTGTTGTGTGTTGTGTGTTGTGGTCGTCCTTGTCAAAGCTTTCACTGACTCTCAGTAATTAGTGCAATCATGACACATCGGAGAAGCTGTTTCTGTGACAGCACTCAACAGAGACAAGTGTCCCTGCAGACAGAGTTCAGCCCCCAAACACACACACACACACACACACACACACATTCTCTCTCTCTTTCTCTTCTAATAGGAATGCATCTTTGGACAGCATGCACAATATACACATCATCAGTGACCACAAAACACACTCAAACTCTCCCTCACACATACAAACACGTTTATGAGTTAACATTCTTTGGGTATTTTATAACACAATTTTAACAATTTATAAATGAATAATGCATTAAGGTGATTTAACTCTTTTATTTAGGGACTTCTTTAAACGGAATATGGTTTACAGAGAGGCTGAATCTCTCTATAAATCACACGTATATTGATGTTAGAAAAAGAAGGATTTATTAGGATTCACACTTTAACTATCATCATAAAGTCTGCCCCACATTTAGCTTACACTACTGTTCAAAATGCATTAAATTGGTCCAAATTGACATGTATAATGTTACAAAATATTTCCATTTCAATGAAATGCTGTTCTTGTGAACTTTCTATTCATCAAATAATCCTGAAAAGAATGTGTCATGGTTTCCACAAAAATATTAAGCAGCACAACTGTTATGAACTTTAGTCATTTCAATAAATGTTTCCTGAGCATCAAATCATCATATTAGACTGATTTCTGAAGGATCATGTGACACTGAAGACTGGAGTAATCATGCTGAAAATTCAGCTTTGCAGCACAGGAATAAATTACATTTTACATATATTACAGTCGAAAACAGTTATTTTAAAATGTAATAATATTTTACAATATTAATGTTTCACTGAATTTTGATCAAATAAATATAGTCTTTCAAAATTTGCTTAGACTTTGTGATCATCTTTTGCCACAATATATGAATTGCTTGTTCTTTATCACTGCATCCTTATGGATAAGACATGCAGATAATAGATACTAATAGATAGCAGTAATAAACTAAATCTACGGACTATAAGGTCTGTTTCAAAATCATTCTTGCAAAAATCTCTTGCAATAGTGCATACCTGAATTGAATTAGTTAGTACAAAGGGGGGAAAAAATATGAATAAGTGAAAATGACAAGGATGGTCATCAGCAGCACACCACATAAAAAAATAAATAGGTAATTAAATAAATAAATGCCATTTTAAGCACAGTTAAATGCAATCCATTTCTATTTGTACCTAGTACCAACTAAGCAAAATGAGACCTATTTTTGATTACAAATGGACAGGGCATTTATTAGAGAATTAAATTACAGACAAAATTACATATAAATTTGTGCCTTATTTTGTGATCTCACATAGCAGTATATTTTAGTCCATACATCGGACATGTATATAAATGTGCCCCATAAAAAATATAACATATAACATTTTAATCAATTCCACATTTAGTCACAGCTTTAAAGGAATAGTTCATCCAAAAATGAAAATTTCCTGAAAATGTACCCACCCTCTCTGGAGGAAGCTTTATTTTGGATTATGAACTGGTGGTAGTGTATTTTGGCCAGAAGCAATGGTTTCAAGTTAAAAATGTCTTAATGATGGATTTGTATATTACAAACATGCAGCTTTTCTCTTCACCTGACATCAATTGCTGGACTGGAGTGGTGTGGATTACTTGTGGATTATTGTGATGTATTTTATCAGCTGTTTGGACTCTCATTCTGACGGCACCCATTCACTGCAGAGCATCCATTGCTGCGCAAGTGATGCAATGCTTTTCTTTTCTTTTCTCTCGCTCTCTTTCTCTCCCTCTCTCTCTCTGTCTTTCTTTCTTTATGCTTTATTTTAGCAAAATATGTTGTTAAATGGCACTGTTCATCACATTGATTTGGACTCAGTTATATAAATTAGTGAGTTTTCAGTATTTTCTAGTTGTGTTTAATTTAGATTTATCTTTTCTAGTTTACCATAATTCAAATTCATTCATTCCAAACCTTTCGTGCCAGAAAATGTAGCTGTGATTAAATGATAAACTGTATCACTGGATAATCTTAAAAAGATAATTGTCTCCTCAATATAGCAAGCAACTTCTTGTTAGTATATTAAATGTAGTGAACTACTTTTTGAAAGGGCAGCTCTACTGTAGCCTAACTACTGTAAATTATGAGTAGCTTAAAGGCAAGTCTTTTCCCCAGCACTGGTGTGTGTGTGTGTGTGTGTGTGTGTGTGTGTGTGTAGGGCAGAGGGGGCACTGCGTTTTGTTGTGTCAGTAATTAGTGCTGCTAATGTGCTAATGGAAAGCCGGGACAGACTGTGGCGAATAGCTGTTCTTTATGTGTGGACTATAGACACATGTGTTTCCTAGGACACGTGTGTGTGTGTGTGTGTGTGTGTGTGTGTGTGTGTGTGTGTGTGTGTGTGTGTGTGTGTGTGTAGGGCAGAGGTGGCACTGCGTTTTGTTGTGTCAGTAATTAGTGCCGGAGTGCTGCTAATGGAAAGCCGGGACAGACTGTGGCGAATAGCTGTTCTTTTGTGTAAAAAGGCTGCTCCTTCGCTCTCTGCTTCTTCTTTTTCCCTCTCTCTGCGCTCTGTCCATCCTCTCGGGATCTCATCATCTTCCCTAACAGTCAGAGTGGGATTTAGTACCCTCTATTCCCTCACCTTCTTCCTCTCCCTCTTCCCCTCTCTCTGTGTGTCTCTTTCTGACGATTTGGAGCCGTTTACTTTTTAAGTTGTGTCTTTTTCTGACACTCATCTGTCCTGTGCTTTCGAGAGAAGCTATATCTGCTGTATAGGATGTTTGGAGTTAATTTCTTGGATATATTTCATTTTGCTTCTATTATTGAAAATGTTAGAGTGTTAGGACCTTATAGCTGAGCTCTCAACAGGACAGACAAATAGAAAACGATAATGTTTTACTTTTTTTTTTTTTTTTAAAGATCTGCAGATACAGACTCTTTATATAAAGTTGTTGCTCTTGAGTTCATGACATTTCAGGATTCTTAAGTCTGATGTTAGCGCAGTAGTAACAGACTGGTGTGCAGTAAAGTTGTGGCTGTTTAAAAAAATAAGTCTCCACAATTGGTTGCACAAGGGTTAATAACACAGAAGAGTGTTCACGGAAAAAAAAAACTTTAAAAATGTATTGTAGAACACGTGGCAAGTAAAAAGTAGACTATAGTAGCATATTATGCATTAAGTTAATATGTTATATAAAAATTTAATTATTAATATATTAGTGTATATTAATATATTAATGTATACTAACTGTATTGTTTCTAAGAAAAATCATAATAATATTCTGTGCTAAACTACTAAAGGATTTGTTTTCATTTGCATTTTTAAAATAAAATAAAAGCAAATAAAATAAAAAATAAAATAAAAATGTTGCTGACCTACAGACAAAGGTAAATCGTTTAAAATATAGAGTAAATAATAAATATATTGTTAAATATAAAGGAAACATAAAAAATTATTATTCTTTTTAATTAAACTTTTTTTAAGAAAATAAAACCTACATAGTTTGTAGTGAGTAAATACTGCTTATTTCATGGCCTCTAAACTGCTTAATGTAGACTATTTGCATTAAGGTACTTTAAACATAAATATTACACATTTCTGCAAAGCTGCTTTAAAACAGTGTATTTTGTGAAATGCACTACTAAAATGATCAAATCTGACATCACTCATGGGCGAGGATATCTCATTGCCTTATTAGGTCTGAATGCCATCCTCAGTCCTTACCGTCCTTCACTGTATCCACACTTTGGTGCTGTAATGTCACATAGATTGTCAGGTAATAGTCATCTGTAAAATCCACATCAGTGCAGGCTGAGCAAAACAGCACATAGTGGCTACAAAGCCTGCAAATGAATGTCAAGTCCATCATTTGGGACAGAGCCTAAGTGCCTCAATCCCTTGAATATCTTTCAAAGATTTAATGCCACAAACCTTGCAAACCTCAGTGAAAATCAATGATTTGTTATTCCTCTAATGTGCACGAACGCCTAGTACCTTAAAGCTAACCCCAAAATGAAATTTACTCACCTTCATGTAGTTCGGAAAAAACGTTGATTTTATTTCTTGTGTGGAACATAAAAAGAAGATATTTTGAAGAATATTGGAAAGCAGATAGTTTTGGTTCTACCCATTGACTTCCATTGTATGGACACAGAAGAAAATTAATGGGAACCAAAACTGTCTGGTTATCAACATTCTTCAAAATATCTTCCTTTGCGTCAAGTAAACAGTACATAGTAACATATGTAAATATATTTTAAATAAAATAATTCATTCATTCATTCATTCATTTATTTGTTTTATTTAATCTACTGACATTACGTTTAATAAATAATAATAAAAGATTGTACCAAACAACTAAAAGGTTTCTGTTCAATAATTGTTATTGCATTAATTGCATTTTTATTTTTATAAATAAATAAATGCAGACAAAATGGTATCATGTACCTGAACCACAGACAAAGGTAAATAGAACTAAATACATAGTCTCTAATAAATGTATAGTTCAAGTAAATATATACATTTTTTACATATTAGTTTGAGGGCTGTATATAGGCATAATTATAGTCCAAAATTAGAGTACTGTTTAATTCATGTTTCGTGTCTCAATGGAAAGTGAAACATTCTTCAAAATATCTTCTTTTGTATTCTGCAGAATAAAGAAACTCATACAGGTTTGGAATGACATGAAAATGAGTAAATAATGTCAGAAATTTTGGGGTGAACTATTGCTTTAAACGTGACGTTCCCTGGTAAAAGCCTGTGTACCGTGACTCCTAGAAGCCACTGCCAACCAATCAGATTAAAACTTGTGATTTTCACCAACTCTTGCTGTTTTTCTGTGCAACATGCATCAGATAGTCAGTGAGGAGCTCTTTCAAATAGCATTACACAGAATGTCCTATTGAAAACAGTTTTTCCTTTTTTTTCTATCGTTTCTTTTTGCTAACACCTAAGATTAATTTCCCGACTCTGAGAAACAAACTCTCTCACTCGCTCTGTTTCGGTTGCAGAGTCTGGGCTTTGAAAGTACCCAAAGCATCCTGGGTAATTAGCCATTACGTCGCTGTCACAGAGGGTTGTGCAATCAATACAGAGATAATTTGGGCAATGGTGAATGACAGCGCTGTCCGGGCTACAGGGCTGATCAAGGACAGAGCCAGCTGCACCCGGCATCTGTCAGGCCCATGAATCACACACACACATACACATACACACACACTCACACACACAGACACATACACATACACATACACATACACATACACATACACATACACATACACATACACATACACATACACATACACATACACATACACATACACATACACATACACATACACATACACATACACATACACATACACACACACACACACACACACACACACACACACACACACACACACACACACCCACACACACTGGCCGGTCCACAAAAAATGCAAATCTACATCCTCAGCTTTCTTTTGTGCTTTCGGGCCTCTCCTCATTTCAGCTTCTCAATCATCTCCCTTCCTCTTCTGGCTTTCTTCTCCTCAATCTCTCCTCCCTTCACGAGAGGAAATGGCTGCTTACACTCCGTCTCTAAACTGTTAGAGGCTTGTTACTGCTGGTGGCAAATGAATGACATTGGGATAGAGGCCTCTCAGGCCCAAGGAGAGCCCTTAAGTAATGGCAACAGAAGCAGGGAGAGGGAGAGAGGGAGAGATCACAGCATAATGAAAAAGCTATTTATTTCAGTAATAAAGACAAATGTGCCACATTGATTTCAGTTTGGCTAATATGAAATAGAGATGTCGGAGCTTGTTTATTGTGTTTGTGTGGTTGGAAAGAAATTGTCGGGTAAGCAAAGGTTATTTTACTGTCCTGACATCAGTGACAAACACCATACCTTGTGTTTCAAGATTTTTCTTGGTGGATATGGGCTTTTATGTTGGTCTCGTTTATTATGTCATACAAAATAATTATTTAATTTGCACCAATGAATATAATATAATATAATATAATATAATATAATATAATATAATATAATATAATATAATATAATATAATATAATATAATATAATATAATATAATATAATATAATATAATATAATATAATATAATATAATATAATATAATATAATATAATATAATATAATATAATATAATATAATATAATATAATATAACATTTCAGTTTTGTATCGTACTGTAATTTCACTTTTACTGATGTGCCACAGAATAGATAATAGATGGCATAAAAACTCATCTCAAGATATTTGATGAATGGCTATGCTCTTGTCAATTTTGTAATTTCCTCTAAATATCAAAATGTGTACGATTTCGTCAGTTGAAACAGTTTTGAGATTAACTGATCTAATTGTGTGTCTCTGGAAAACAGTGGTCTATGACATTATATTAAATATCAGTGGTTTTAGAGTCTCTTTGTTAATGAGGAGTTTGTGGACACAATGATGTTTTTAGATTTGTGGAGTAAAAATATTGTTTTCATTTTTAAATAATTGAAGTGGTATATTTTCACTGGTGTTAACATTTTTAAATGTGATATTTGAAGTAAATAGCAGGGTTGTTATTATTAAATAATTACATGATGATTACAGACATTAATGCCATTCATTGAAACCTATAGGCTAACTGAGTGAAATCATTCCATTTGGATTCATAGTATTGCTATTATAACAAATCTTCAATAAAAAACATTTTAAATATTAAATATGTAAGTATTCATATAACTTTATGCAGGTCATAAATTTACCTTTCAGATGAATCACTTTTACTGGGATTGTGCTTTGTCATTGGTTATTCAATTATTCAACTAAATTGTCAATTTTAAACATCAATTTTCACAAGCAAGAATGACAGTTAGATTATAAATATTAATGTGAATGATTTCATTAATACATTCTGTAAAAGTTTACCTAGGGGGACTACCCTGTCCCAGTAGTGGAAATAAATAATTTTGAAAACAACAACAATAATTGTACATTATGTACTATGATAGCTAAATTAGCAAATGTTTCTATGTATTTCCTATAATGACAAGCTGACTGATGCATCACCTTCCTGCACATGCTAAATTTATATGTAAATATGTTACAATTTCAATGCAAGTTGTTCTTCAGATCTTCCCCCATCTGTATATTACATTATTTCAAGACAGCATGCAATTATTTGTTTTAGGTTTCTTCTTCAACAGAAGTAATGCATTGTAATAATATTGTAATTACATTGTACTTAATGTATGTGTGTTATTAGATGGACGGACCTACGGCCCGAGATGCATGTGCTGTGTAGGCTCCCCGGATGGATGGATGATTTTGTGTTTATATTGCTAACCCTAATGCCTTGAGTTAAGTTATTCTGCTAACGTTGCATACTCACTAAACATAAAATCACAATCCTTACCAATGCACGTACACAGCTGTGTTATTATGAGGGCTGCCAATAGGACATGTTAATTAGTGTGATTAATTATTTTAAAAAATGCAATAAGAAATCTGGGTGAAAAAAATCAATAAATCGTGATTGTTCATATATGTTTCAGGTCTATAATCACACGTGTAACACGTCTGCAGTGTGACTGAGGATTGCCTGACCTACGGAAGAACTGATTAATCAATGCATAATCACTCCCATGCAGCATAAACCTGTTTATGAGCACAAAAACAGCCAAAACGAAATGTAGGACATGCAGCGTTTTCTCCCCGGGATTACACTGTGCCACCAGTAATAATCAAGTAACAAGCATAACACGCTGATTGTTTTTCTTTTCCTCCTTTCATTGTTCCAGACATCATGAACTCTGTAATATTTAGGTGGTGTTAACCATGAACCTTACAAGCATGTCCTCCCACTGCATTAGGAAATCCACTGGGATTCATTCCCACACGTCCCTGTAGACGGAGGGAGAGGGATCTGCTCCAAACAGCATTTAAATGATAAGTGTCTCTCCATTACTGCTCTGGGATAAACATTTAAATGGCCTTTAATTAGCGTGTCCTTCCCGCTTGTCGATAGGCTTGTGCTAACCGCTCAGCACCTTAATGAGCCATAATTAAATTGGTTCAAGTCAGAGCTGGCAGCAAAGAGCCTGTCATTTGCGAACAGATAAATAGGGATAGATTTTGAGTTTGACCTCGGCAAAATGATTGTTGGTTCAATATTGGGTATTAGCTGAAACAATGTAATGATTCAGAGTCTTAAAGCCATAACAGGCAACAGGACAATGATTTAACTGACCGGAATAGCTCTTCCTCATCAGTGGAGCCGGATGATTCTCTGTTTCAGAGATCTCGATGGTACGTAACAGTGTCAGTCTAATCAGAATGTGAACCCACTGTTTACAAACTTCAATGTAATGCACGTCAGATAAACTGATTGTTACTACTGCATGTTTTAAAAGAACAGTCTACACACAAAAAAATACAGTTCTGTCAACATTCAAACCCGCACAACTCTTTCTTCTGCAGGACCACAAAAAGAGAAGTTTTGAACATACAATGACAGCTGAAAATAATAATAAAACATGTAAAGATCAACATTGTCTATCTAACTTGTGCATTTCAGCACATACCAAGTAATCTGAAGCCATATGATAGTTTTAATGAAGGAACAGAGTGAAATTTAGGTTAACAATAGACAATGGTGTCAATGGCATCAATGACAGCAAAGGAAAAACATTTTACACAAGTGAATTGTTTTTTTTTTGTTTTGTTTTTTTGAGAGAGAGAGAGAGCTTCATGTTATGATTGTGAATAAAATGTATACATATATTCTATAAATACATATAAATAAAAAATTGACTTTCAAAGTGACTGTTTCTAAAGCACAAATGTTGTGTCACGTGGGAGGCAAATACATAATTTGACTAAAATTTTTCAGTTACTCTAAAATAATTCATTATTGGAGTAGTGTGGCATAGTGGTTAAAGCTCAGGACTTGTATTTGGAAAGTTGCTGGTTCAAGTCTGTAAATAACTGAGCAATGCCAGTATGAATTATATATAATTATATATAATTTTGTCGTGTGTTTGTCATTTTATTAGATTTTTTTAATTATATATATTTCATACTAAAACAATACTGGTTGGCATTGCTCATCGGTTCTTATTAATATTTTGGATTAGTTTTTGTTTTTATGTTTTCTGTTACATTTTGTAATTTTGCTGTGTGTTTGTCATTTTATTAGATTTTTTTTAATTATATATAATTCATACTAAAACAATACTGGATGGCATTGCTCATCGGTTCTTATTAATATTTTGGATTAGTTTTTGTTTTTATGTTTTCTGTTACATTTTGTAATTTTGTTGTGTGTTTGTCATTTTATTAGATGTTTTTTTATGTCTATACAGTTTTTATTAATTTTATTTCAACTTATAGTTTTAGTTATTTTAGTACATCAGGTTAAACTAAATTAAAATGTTGCCCTAGTAACTAAAAAAAAAAAATATATATATAAGTAAAAAGTGTTTTATTATTATTATTTTAATAATTTATTTCAGTTAAAATTTATTTTATTTTTAAATTTAAAAACAAGGTTTTTAATGTTTTTCATTTTAGTTAACGTCTGGAGTTTACGTATGTAACCATGGTTCCTCGAAGGGAACGAGGCGCTGCGTCGAACACTTTGGGAACGCCCTCGGCGAGACACCGTACTGAAGCCTGTGTGAAATCAGTGCAATAGCGAAGCAAGACGTCACGAGTGGGGCGACGTAAGCAGCCAGGAAGCATAAAGGCAAATCCGGCCAGCGCGCCTGTTAGCTTCTGCGGAAGCGAGCGCCTGCAGGGATGCAGGGAGTATGGCAGGGAGACGCAGCATCTCGTTCCCTTCGGGGAACCATGGTTACATGCGTAACCTCGAAACGTTCCCCTTCAGGAACTCGAGCTGCGTCGAACGCTTTGGGAACGAGAATACCCACTGCACCATACGAGCAAGTCGCTGTCTGGTGTGTATCTGGCGAGCACATCAAGACGAAAGGACTTGGGACCCTGGAGTAGACGCTAGGTCGAGACTGTAAAACCGAATGAATGTGTGCGGGGAGGACCAGCCTGCCGCAGCACAAACATCCTGAAGGGCCACGCCCACTGACAAGGCCTTGGAGGCCGCCATACCCCTGGTCGAGTGCGCTCTGACCCCCATGGGTGACTGGAGGCCAGAGGACTC
>NW_015505469.1:441180-454865 GCF_001515645.1 Sinocyclocheilus grahami | reverse complement strand
GGAGCTTTGCACAGAGCCTCCAGAACCACTGCCAGATCCCATGAGGGCACCTTAGTGCACTGTACTGGCCTCAGCCTCCGGGCGCCACGGAGGAAACATGTAACTAAAGGGTGTCTTCCCACTGACTGACCACCCTGAAGGGTGTGGTAAGCAGCTATGGCCGCCACATAAACCTTCAAAGTGGAGGGGGATAACCCTGGGGAGAATCGCTCCTGCAGAAACTCCAGAACTGAACCAACTGGGCAGTTGACTGGGTCTTGCAGTCGCTGTCCGCACCAAGAGGTGAAATGTTTCCACTTCAAGGCGTTCAGTTTCCTCGTGGCGGGAACTCTGGACTGGATTATGGTCTCAACAACCTCAGTTGAGAGACCAGATGCTATGAGCTGTGTCCCTCAGGGGCCACGCCCACAACTTCCATAACTCCGGGCGGGGGTGAAGAATGGTGCCCCCTGCCTGAGAGAGGAGATCCCTCCTGATCGGAATCTCCCGTGGAGAGCCATCAAGGAGGGACACCAGGTCCGAGAACCATACTCGGGCTGGCCAGAACGGGGCTACTAGCAAAAGACGGACCCATCCCGGCGAACTCTCTCCAGAACTCCCGGGAGCAGAGCAATCAGGGGTAATGCGTACAGACGATGCCTCGGCCACGTCTGAACCATAGCATCCAGCCCAAGTGGAGCTGGATGTGTGAGGGAGAACCAGAGCGCACAGTGTGTTGTTTCCTGCGACGCAAATAGGTCCACTTCCGCCTCGCCAAACTCCCCCCAAAGGAGCTCCACCACCTCTGTGAAGTGTTCTAGAACTCGAAATACGGCCAACATCTCCAGGCAGTTGATGTGCCACATGAGATGATGGCCTTCCCACCGACCTCGGGCCGAGCGGCCACTCATGACCGCTCCCCAAGGGAGGCGTCCGTCGTTAGCGTTACACGAAGACAAGGAGCCCCCAGCGATGGGCCTTGAGACAGGAACCAAGGTTTCTTCCACATGTCTAAGGCATGTAAGCATCGCCGCGTGACCTTGATTGTGTGAAGTGGGTTGCCCCTCGGGGAAAACCCTTTGGTCCTGAGCCACCACTGCAAGGGTCTCATGTACAGCAGGCCAAAAGGTATCACGTTGGACGCAGCTGCCATCAGACCCAACAGTCTTTGAATCTTTCTTACAGTCAGTGACTGGCCTTCTCTCATTCCTCTCACGGCTGTGAGAATCGCTTCGATACGAGCAGGCGACAGCTGTGCCTGCATCGTTGTCGAATCCCACACCACGCCTAGGTAAGTGGTTCTCTGTATTGGAGAAAGTACACTTTTCCTGGCATTCAGCCGTAACCCCAGTTCTCTCATATGTGCAAGGACGACATCTCGATGCCGAGCCGCCATCTGCTCTGACTGAGCTAAAATCAACCAATCGTCGATATAATTCAGTATGCGGATGCCCTGGAGTCGCAGCGGAGCCAGCGCCGCATCCACACACTTCGTGAAAGTGCGGGGTGAGAGTGATAGACCGAACGGAAGAACTCGATATTGGTATGCCTCGCCCCCGAAAGCAAACCTCAGGAACTTCCTGTGTTGAGGAAGAATGGATACATGGAAGAATGCGTCCTTGAGATCTATCATGACAAACCAGTCCTCAGACTTGATTTGAGACACAATCTGTTTGATCGTAAGCATCTTGAACCGAAATCATTTGATAGTAAGGTTCAGTAGACGCAGATCTATGATCGGACGCAACCCCCCATCCTTCTTCGGAATGATGAAGTAACGGCTGTAGAACCCTGATTCTACTTCTTGTTCCAATACCAGAGCCTGCTCGGGGCCCACTACTGTAGGAATAACCCCGATGAAGCGAGGTGGACGAGAACCGAACTGAATTCTGTAACCTCTCTTTACAGTCTGCAGGACCCATTGTGAGACATTCGGCAGAAGTTTCCATGCTGCCAGAACATCTACTAAGGGAACCAGTCTCTCGAGATTGGCGTCTGGTGTTACTAGAAGAGCCACTTCGGTACCCTGAATCGGTTGACCGGCAGGGAAAAACCGATCTGTGCTCTCTAACGCCCTCATCTGAGTGGGCAAGCTTTCCCATGTTGTACCGTCGCCGGGCGGCAGCTGGGAATTTTGCTCGCCGGAGCCTACTGGGCCCTGAAGCACCGAGGGTGGCAGGGGCATCAGCAAGTCTCCCCGAGGGCACTGAGGAGGATCGGGCACCGTGTGCTGAGGTGTGTACCTCTCCTCCCAAATGGTGGGCTGCCCTGGTGGCCCTGACGGTGGAATTGTCAGGGCTGTTTGGCCGAGGTCCTCTTAGACATAATAACGGTCCGCAGATCCGTTTTCGGTCTGGAAGGCCCCGGCCGAGAGCACCGCCCCGCCCCGCCCCTTGATCTTTCTGCGGGGGAGTACGGGTCGCGACGCTCTGTTTCTGGGTCTGGCGATATGAGGAGCTAGACGGCTGGGACTGCTCCCGCTCAGCAGTCCCAAATACCTGGGGCCGGCGAGGGAGAAACCTCTCGACGACAGTGTCTCCTGCGCCACCGAAGATGCCAGAAGGCGATAGCGGGGCATCCAGCAGGAAGAATCTGTCCTTATCTTGTAACTCGGACAGATTCAACCACAGGTGTCGCTCCGTGGCCACGAGAGCTGCCATGGAATGGCTGATGGCTCTGGCCGTTTCTTTGGTGGCCCGAAGCGACAGATCTGTGGGCCGACGCAGTTCGGCGACAGCGTCGGATTCCTCTCCCTCCCTAGCGTCCAGGTCTTTTAGCAGGTCGGCTTGGTACGCCTGCAACACATAGTGTCCAGACATGCACCAGCCTGACCTGCCACTGTATATGCTTTCCCAACCAGGCTGAATGTTAGTCTTACTGGCCTGGTGGGAAGCTTCGGGGACTTCAGGGATGATGCTGAGGACGGGGACAGATAGCTCGCGAGCGTCTGTTCCACCGCCGGCACCGCCCCATATCCCTTCTCATTTAGCCCCGTAATGTTAGAATAATTATTAACAGAGGGGCTAAAGAGTCGGGACGAATACGGTTTATCCCACGACCTCGAAAGCTCGGAATGGAGATTGGGGAAAAATGGAAGTCCCCGACGTGAAGGTTGCAATCTTGCTTTAAGGAAACGCTCGTCCAACTTGCTTTTGGGACTAGCGTCCCGTTTCTCGGCTGGCCATTCGATATTTAATTTAGCTACAGCACGAGTAACAACCTCCACGAGCTCCTCATTCGCGAGGGACTATGGTGGCGAGTCCACAATATCCTCCGTGTCGACGCTCATCACATCAACCTCCTCGGAGGAAGATAGATGAAGCGTCTGGCCCTCTCTCGGGGGGGAAGAAACCGCGGGGCGGGCTTCCAAACCCTGAAAGGGGGCCGTGGATCTAGCAAGTGAGTACCGAGATAAGGATGAGCCCGTCTCGGATCCCTCCGCTAAATCCACTTGCGATCCCCACGATAAGAGCCGCCGCTGTGCCTCAGCAACAGCGGAGCCGGACCCAGCAGGATCGCGAGCCTGGCCGCTTTCATCGAAGATGGCCAGGCGGGAGCGAAGCACACAGAGCGGGAGAATCTCACAATCATGGCAGGCAACCCCCTCGAGAGCTGCCCATGCATGCTCCGCTCCCAAACAGATGACGCACAAATCGTGTGTATCCTCACCTGAGATATAACGTGGGCAAGGAGGAACACACAACTTGAAACGCCGTCCGCTCGCCACATTCTTTTTTGATTTTGGCATTGTTTTTCTCGCTTAACTTTCTTTTACTGACTGAGTGCTTTGCATACATTCACACACACACCACAGACGCGCTCGCTGAAGAGCAAAAGCTAACAGGCGCGCTGGCCGGATGTGCCTTTATGCTTCCTGGCTGCTTACGTCACCCCGCTTGTGACGTCTCGCTTCACTATTGGACTGATTTCACACAGGCTTCAGTACGGTGTCTCGCCGAGGGTGTTCCCAAAGCGTTCGACGCAGCTAGAGTTCCTGAAGGGGAACTATAATATCCCTGATGCCAACACAACTATTTTACATTTTGATGAATTGACAGCAAATTTATATGACTTTGTACAATCTAATTTATATGTTTTCATATGATCTGCATGCCAACCTGAGGCTGTAGGTTTATAGGAAGACAGTCATATTTTTGTTTACAACCAAAAAATAAAAAAGCCAAAAACTCTAAAATGTATTTTGAGATTGAGTGGACTATGCACTTTAACTAATCCAAGAGAATAAGTGCACTGCAAGATGCATTGGTTACAAGTGTCTGTTAGATGACCACTAATTTTCATGTTTTAGGACTACCGTTAATAATACTATTTTCTAAAGTGCCCTGAGAAAAGGACACACTCATAATGATAACTAATTTAAATAATACTCCATATTAGAATGCAACACAGCATTGTATATGGGGTTTATTCTGGCTCATTGTGACATTTACGCAGTGCTGCAAGGCCAGAGTTTCATGTGCAGTTAAAGCAAGGTGTCAAGAGCTTAAATGTAAGCACTGTTTAAAAAGACCAAGAGCAATTAGGGGGAAAAAACTTTACAATGGAACTTAATGTCCTTGTTCCTTTGATCTGTGTCGCTAACTGCAGAGAAACTTTCTGTCCTAATTATCCATTTCTGCCAGTCAGTGTCTCTCTGTGTCCCTGTCTCTCTCGCTCTCATTATAGTCTCTCTTCTTCCATTTCTACATTAGCACAGAAGCCTGATATGCACTTAACTGTGTGGACATAGAGAAAAGGGATGAAACAAGAGGAGAACAAAGTGAGGGACCAAGTAACAGACAAAAAGAGGAGGAGAGGTGAGGAAGAGAGATGAATGAAAAAGTAGTTCAAGGAACAGAGGCTAATGACATGGGGAAAAGGTTCTCAGCCCTGGAGGACTTCACTCTTCCCCTGATCTGTTCATCACATTGACTATTTGTCTCTGCTCTCACCTAAAAAAAAAAGTTGAGGCGTCATTGCCAAAGATCTATCTGTTAGATATCTCTGAAAAACTCAGAAAACACAGTTATTGCTTACTGGCCCAAGTTAAAAAAAATAAATAAAAAATCATTGCCTTGTGAAAAATAAGTAATTGTACACACTTGTAGTTTATATAAAATCTTAAAAGTATATTTTAAAAAGACTGTGCTCGCAAATAATATAAAATGAAATAAAAGGCCACTTAAGGCCACATTGTTTTTACAGTTTTTTCACACACTTAAGATCACTTAAAAAGTATATTTTACAGTCATATAAAATTAGACATTTTACTTTAAAGTCCATTTTAAATCATTGTGTTTTATTAATATTTTGTCATGCTTAAAGCATGAGTACACATGAAGTACACTTATTTTATGTGTTGACTAACAAACTAAAGCATAAAATATTTAATTATAATTTAATTGTAGTTATTCAATATTACAATTAAAGTTAGTATATTTTAAATATATTAAACATTATATTCTAAATATAATTATATTATACTTATATTATAAATGATATTATAAATATATAAAAAATAAAATATATTAAAAATAACTAAATTGCAGCTTCATCACTACAAATGTGTAATTACAAGTATATTAAATAAATGACATACAAGTTTCAATAGAAATGACATTTCAGTACATTTTAGTTTACCATAAATGCTTGTCAAAACATTTAGCAGTAATTTAACCATATTTCAATCATTTGAAATTGCATATAAAAATATATTTAAGTCCTAATTAAAAATGTTCTCAAATGTTCAGCTCATTGCATTTAACAAATTTAAATTATAATAAATTTTAGGTTACACTTTATTTTAAGGTGTCATTGTTACTGTGTAATTATACATTTAAGTACTGAGTAATATTAATTAACTACATGTACTTACTATATGATTAGAGTTGAAATTAGGGTGTGGCTTGGGGTTACTTGCATGTAATTATGCGTAATTAATTGTTATTATAATAGTAAGTAAATGTAACGTGTAACAAGGACACCTTCAAATAAAGTGTTACCAAATTTTAATTTAATTGCAAAAAACTTGCAATAAAGTGTCCAAAAACATTACATTCAGTTTGCAGTTATATTCTTTTAAAGAATATTATTTGAGTTGTTACCTGTAGCAGAAGAACTGCTTCTCAATATTATTAACTCGTCGTTATCTCAGGTCACGTCGAGGTCAAGTGTCTGCTCAATTGTGCTCCTTCCTGCAAAAAATTATCTCTCTGAAGAATTTCAGTCAGGTTTCAGCCCCCATCATAGCACAGAACACTTGTTAAAATTACAAATGACTTGCTTCTTGCGTCAGACCATGGCTGCATCTCATTGCTAGTTTTACTGGACCTTAGTGCTGCGTTCGACACGCGTTCGACATATAGGTCACGACATACTCATAGATCGATTACAAAACTATACAGGTATTCAAGGGAAGGCTTTAAGATGGTTTAGATCAGTGGTTCTCAACCTTTTTTTCCTCCGGGCCGCACTATGGTCCAAGTGCAAGTCTTGCGGGCCGCACGCATATCATTTACATATTACGTCAGCAATACAAACCAACCTGATTTATAATATTATAGCCTAAATATTATGATATCTAATCGATTACATTCATTGAAATAAATAAATAATTCTACTCCGCATAAATAACACCCAATTGTGTGAACTTCGGCTCGAAAGGAGTAACAGCACAATCATAGGCGGAGTTTCACTTTTATGCGTGGGGGGGGCACCCACTGGCAGACGAGACACGAGCACTTTTTTATATGTTCTACATTTCATGTATTTATGTAGCACATGCACATTCTGCATTAAAAAATAAATTTAGAATGAACAATAACTGCTGTACAAAGAGTAAAAAAAGAAAGGAAAAAAAAAACCTAATGCAGAAAAGCCGCAGTTTTTTCCGAATTGCATAGATGACCACTACCCTTCTTTCATCTCTTCTGATCAATTTTCAGTCAAATCGTTTTCTGTGTGCTAGATCAGAGCTAGAGCCCTGCATTTCAGCCCGGGCCCGACGGGCCCCGACTTTTTACGCCCCTCGGGCCGGGCTTCGGGACAATTTTGCACGCAATAGGCTTACGCTTGCAGCAAAGCATCGGCAAAAGTAATTACCATAAATGTGTCAGGGGGAAACAGTAAGGAGATATTTTAATTATTTACTAATAAACTAGTGTTTTCTGAGTCGGCGTCGCAAGGATGAAATTGTCGATCCTGACTCGCCACCTTTTCATTAGACGCACCTTTAGAGAGAAGTGCATCTTTACGGATTATGATTATAATTAAAGAGTTTTTGTTTTTGATTTGTTTTATTTCGTTAAGTAGTAATTGAAAGCTTTCTATAGATATATTTATCATGTCTGTGAGGTATGTATTTGCTGAGTTTCGGTTCATTTTTGTGAAGCGCTCCTGTTCAAGACCGAGACGGCAGAAAGTGCATCATGTTTGTTTCCTTTATTTTATAAAAGCACAACGTTTTGTTGATATTGTGAGTGCACACAAATAAAAGTAGACCCTTTACAGTTACGAATGATGTATTACTCTTACCTTTATGAACAAAAATGACGGTGTATCCACTGAAAAAAACACAAGTGATGGCGCTGGCGTCTCTATGTCCTGCAAAGCGCACTTCAGTTTCCACTCTCCGCACAAACTATTGGATACAGCGCACATTTATCTAGGTTTAACGTTTAAACATTGTTATATGCTTGAACTGTTTTATATCTATAGATTTTATTTTAGTCAAGTCCTGATGATTTGAGAAGGCTAAATTGATCAAACATATGCTCACTGTCTGCCGCTGGCCGCTTGGTCGTTACTTTAAATCCATAACGTTAATTAGGCTGTGTGAGTACTGCTCATGTCTGAAAATAATATATGAAAAACTAAATTATTTTACATAAAAACATTAGGCTATAGCCTATATTTATTTAGTAAATTTTTTAATTAATGTAAAAACTAAAATTAATTGTAAAACTGAAAACATATTTTTTTATTCTTTTCAGCATGGTGGGCCGCATTTCAATTCGTGACGGGCCGCGGGTTGAGAACCACTGGTTTAGATCCTTCCACTCCGAATCGCTACCACTTTGTCTATTTAAACGGGGAATCATATCAGTTAAATGAGATCCACAAGGATCTGTCCTAGGTCCTCTGCTATTTTCAATATACATGTTGCCCCTTGGTAATATTATTAGAAAATACGGGATTAGTTTCCACTGTTATGCTGATGATACTCAACTATATATCTCAACAAGACCAGATGAAACTTCTAAATTATCTAAGCTAACAGAGTGTGTTAAAAATGTAAAAGATTGGATGACCAATAATTTTCTCCTATTAAATTCAGATAAGACCGAAATATTACTTATTGGACCAAAAAAAGGTACACAGAATCTCGTAGATTACAATTTGCATCTAGATGGATGTACTGTTACTTCCTCTACAGTCAAAAATGTGGGTGTTATATTCCAACATAGGAAATAAAAATAGTTTACTAAACCTTTCAGTTTGAGCAAAGTGCAGTACACCAAACGTAAACATTCATTACTGGTAATTGCATGTATTTATTATTCTAATATGATATAAAACAAATGGTGGTGTAGATATAATAGATAAAGATATTCTGGATGCAGTAATGCACGTTTCAAATGGCAGCAAAAGCCGTGTTCTTTTAACGAATTAGCATGGTCTGTGTGAATAAGAACCTTCCTGTCTTCCCCGAGTAAAATCCAGCAACAGTCAACCCACCCTGACATTACAGCACCTTATTAGAGTCCTGCAGGACCGGCCCCTACCTGACTACAACTCCACTCACCACTGACAGAAATAAGAAGCACCATCATGTTGGGTCAGTGTGTGTGTGCGTGTGTGCGTAGCTCTCCCTTAATTAAAGCCACAGTGTTCTCTTTCTGCTCTCGGTGTCTGTGCATATTGGGCGTAGGGGACACTGAAACTCATTATTCCCACAGCCCAAACACTGAGGCTGTGTCAAGCCAGCATCCATCACCACAGGCCTGCACACAGTCAGCACAAAAAAAACACATTCCCACTCACTCAGCACATTCACCAATTTGCAATTTTCCAGTGCGGGGTTGGCTGACATGTTTTTATTGCTGAAGATCACTTTCAAACGCACAGATCATGAGAGCCAACGCTCGTTAGCCTAGCGCTGCTGACTCAGACGCTAACGAGGATAATTAACAGCGCTGCGTTACGGAAAGCATTGCAGGGGAGGAGGAAGCACTGCTACTCACTAACGGGTAGCAGCACTGATGTGAAAGTGGGAAGATACACACCTGTGTTGCTGCTTGGAGTTGCTTGCTGTGTTGTACAGTTGGAGTGAGCAGGATGTAATCAGGTTTTCTTCAGATGCTTGAAATAAAGTTCATTGTACTAAGGAACTTTTAGAACTCAAAACTTCCAAAACTTTAAAGAGCATTTAAACTAACAGTCATTCAGAACATCCACAATTTTCCAACGTCGGACAGATGAGTATGTTCAATGATCTAGCACATGTACTTATAGCCATTGTCAACAATGCCTGCTCGACGTTCAACAAGTTTGTCCATCAAGTCACAAGAAGGTAGATCATTTTATTTAATATACATTTAAATTATAATGTTTTTATTTAAATGCAACTAATTTTGCACTTGTTCTTTTTAGTATATTATTTCCTTTAAACGTAAGATAAAGTGTGCATCTTTTTAATAATGGTCTTCAAACTTTTCGAAACGTTACATCAAACTACACTCTTAAAAATAAAGGTGCTTCACGATGCCATAGAAGAACCTTTTTGTTTAAATGGTTCCATAAAGAACCTTCAACATCTGAAGAACCTTTCTGTTTCACAAAAGGTTATTTGGGGCGAAAGAAGGTTCTTCAGGTTAAAAAAAGGTAAGAAATAGATGGTTCTTTAAAGAACCTTTGACTGAATGGTTCTTTGTGGAACCAAAAATCTATGGCATCGCTTGAAGAACCTTTTGAAGCACCTTTATTTTTAAGAGTGTATACCACAAAATGTAGCATGCTGGAACTTAAAAGAGTTCATTGTACCATGAAAATGCTCAAAACATCTGGGCATTTAAACTGAAATACAATACATTTTCTGACATCAGACAAATGAGTATGCATTTATAGCCAACATCCACAATGCTTATTCAATGTTTAGAAACAGTCACAATGAGGCAAAAAGGAGGAAATCAGAGAGATAGGCCTATTATTCCTGTTCAGAAGAAAAAATCCACCTTGTTTGTGGTCGTGTAGCATCTACACCTCTGCAGACCTTTCTAAGAAATCCATTTGTTGGAAATGACTAAGCTTCTTTCTTTAGGTTCCTGATCATTCCAGTCTAATCTTAAAAGCTGTGTTACACTTCAGCTCTGATTGTTTTGTGATTTTGTCATAATGTAATACATCTTTGCAAAGATGTTTTTTTAGAGGATATGGCAATTAAAGCTTTACTGGAGTGTGAAGTTCATGAGAAGTTCCATACACACTCATGTTGCACATGTAAAGAGATTTTAAAGACACAGTACAAAAATTAATATATGTTTTCAAAAAATTATAGAAGCATAAATAAAATAAAATAAAATAAAAATTGTTCAGGTGTGTTTTAGGGGTGGAGCTGAACTAACCGAGCTGAACCAATATCCTGGGCCCTCCCAGAACAGGTTTTGACTCCTCTGGCCTATACAGTATGTTTAATAAAGATCATATTTTAGCTTAAATGTATTAGCCTTTATGTAGTTAGCCCGTTTTCAGCCAATAGCAACTGCTAAACTGTTTGAACCTAATTACACTCAGATATAACTTTTTAGCTGGAATTGATTTCATCATGCATAGTGGCTAATGCAATGTTGGAAACATTGGAAACATTGGTTAACTCTACTCTTCGTATAGGATTAAATTAAGTGAGCTAAGTAAACCTAACCCAGCTAATTTTGTCATACATGTCATGAATTGATATATCAGCATGCATTTTCCAATTTTACATTTACCAGCAACTACCAAAGGCGTTTTGCATCTGGTCATAAAAGAAAGTGACTCTTATGCCACAGCTGTTTAGTGCTGTCTAAGTGCTCTAGTACTGCTCTTTCACAACAGCTAACAGATTGTGTGAGATGTAATGTTTGGGACAGCTGTTACCATTACACTTGCAGTAGCACTTAAGATGATGCCTGCTTTGACAAAGAAACAACCGCAAGCTATATTATCTAAAGTGAGCTAAAGATGTCACTCAAACAACAAAAATACAATGGAAAGAAATTGTAATAAATAATAAAGCCATTGTAAGTTCATTTTTGTAATGACTGCATGGTCTCCAACATTGTGTCCTGCATGGTCAACTTCGTTTAATACATTGTTCTTTTCCTACAGTTGTTGATTCATCAGTGCACATTATTCCAATTCTTTCTCTTTATAAATAACTCAATAAATGACTCAACTTTAACATTCTTTTTGACTGATGTTACCAAGACAGCTTGCAAAGGAGTTCAAAAATGACTTCTACATATAAATAAAGATTTTTTTTTCAGAAACAAACAAATACAGACAGACAGATGTGTGTTTTAGAAGTATTTTAACTACAATATTCACTGAAATGAGCAGGTCTTGTGAAAATAATGCATCAAATAGCTAATACTCTAGTTATTGGACAATTCAGCATGAGATGAATGTTGAAGTGTGTGTTGTGTGTGTGGCGGTGTTGATTTGACTGGGACTGGGCTGTTGGGCTCTGTTCATTATGTGCTGAGACTGGGGCAGGTCTCTCCTCACAGCCAGGATGAGGGTATTAAAGGCGAGCGTCTGACACCTCTCTAATGAAAAATAGAATCCTCCTGAAGGTTATGTAGCAGCCCATGCTGAAAACCCTGCTTCATTTCACTCTCTCCCTCTGCTTAGGTCAATCTAATTCTTTCCTCCTGATAGATATTTTCTCTTAAAGTTTTCCGTAGGTAAGTGTGTGCCAGCCTCATCATACAGAGACACTCGGGTTTCTCTGCTCATGTTTTTCCTCAGCACTATCGGATAAGTGGAGCAGTACTGTGGCTAAATATACTGAACGAAAATGGTGTAGAAACAATTCTGACTTAGAAATTTCTTGTACAATTTCCAAACAATTACAAAGAAACTGCAAGTAACACACTGAATTAATAAATTTTGTACATACATACATTTTTAATACAAAAACTGAAATAGTATTTCCTTGTAAAATGTACTTCAATAATCTTAAATTTTTTAAAAATAAAATATGATCAGAATATCAACTTGCATAATAATTATGCATGCACTGTATTTTTCCTCTTCTGCTGTCGAGGTAATGCAAGAAATGTTGTGATTGGTTGTCAAGGCAGCCAATCAGAATTTAGCAGCCTTGTCTCTGATTGGCTGGAATTATGGCATATTGTAACGCTGGGTTGTGTTGTGCAAGCGAGCTGTTGGCATTTAGAGAGCACTGAGGGCAGTGGGCATCAGGTGAGCAAGCTAGTGAAACCTTGCACATGCAAAAGAGAAGGTCTGCACACATCCAAAAACTTATTTTAAATGCAAAATTGATTTTCGTGTGCTCTCTTCTTTGCGAAACAAACATTTTCTCCACAAAACTCAGTTCACGCACGTGCAAAACACACTTTTGCGTGCTCAAAATATGATTTCAGTTCAAACAACTTGTAAAAGTGCATGTAGCATCCTATGACCCCTTTAAAAAACTATAATAGTATATTAATGATAACAAAAAAAAATGATGCACACCAAATTACAGACTATAAGATTATTAAATTATTTAATAATACATTAATTAATTAATTTATTCATTTGTTTGTTTGTTTGTTTAGTAAGTAGCTGTACAATAAGTTAGATAATGTACTGTCAGCAGATTATTATTGCAAATTAAACCCCTTCAGGATGATTCAATTTGTCAGCTGACTGTATATTATCCCTCATAAGTACATCATATAGTAACATAAATTAGATCACTTCCATTAATTAAATTCATATATTTCCTTCTCTCAAAGGAACAAACACAGGGATGTGGTGGAAATATTTGGAGACAGTATGTGAGCGTGACAGAAAGAAGTATGTCATTTTTTGCGTTACTCAGCAGTTGGATGATGTGCGTGTCTTTTTTACAGTGCAGACAGAAGTAAGAGGTCATGCTTTGTGTGACCCCAGACACTCAGCCCACAGAAGCACACAGAGTCCCGGTCACCCAGCGCATGGCCTCATGGGACACCCTGTCATCCTCACATACTGTTTCTCTGTCTTTCTCCCTCTCTTTCTCACTCTTCATCTTTGTTGTAAGTGATCACTGATGAACACAGAAAAACAGAGGAAGTTATTTTAAGCTATTTTATTTCTAAAAATGATTTCTTAAAAATCAAATCAAGAAGAATGTAATATGGTGAAGTGATGAGCTGGTGCGTAAAACATCTCACTGCCGCTGTCAGATGTGTGACCTGCCCTACACGCTCTGCCCTTTGCACAGTGTGTCACACACACACACACACACACACACACACGCAAAGAGCCTCACACCACCTCTGTCACATAAGCATAACTACAGCACTGCTGATGACACTGTACCAGTGTCCCTGCCGAAACACACTCATTTGTATGTGTGTAAAACAGTGTACAGCAAGAACTGCAAGAAAGAAGAGGATATGATGTGGGGGTATGTGTGTGTGTGTGTGTGTGTGTGTGTGTGTGTGTGTGTGTGTGTG
>NW_015505469.1:439646-440114 GCF_001515645.1 Sinocyclocheilus grahami | reverse complement strand
CTCTCTGGAGTGGTTTTAGCAAGCCGACCTGAAGCCGGGGCCTCTCAGTGCTTCTACCCGTTTGAGGTGAGAACACAGGAGGATACCGGCTCCACACGAAGGCTATAGAATCTAGCGAACATGTAAGGGGTCGCCCAGCTCGCAGCTCTACAGATATCCGAGACCTGCTCTAGGGGCACTCCTGCCCGGAGAAATGCAAGGTCTGCCCACGGGGTGAAGGTTTGGCGACAGGCCGGTGCAACTTGGACCCGGAAAGTGCCGCGTTGCCACACCCACCTCGGCACTCAGCCATGGAGCTAGTGCTGCAGCGGTCTCATATGGAGCAGCCCCAGCGGCGTGACTGCCGCCGTAGCTGCCATATGCCCCAGGAGCCTCTGAAACTGTTTCAGTGGGACCGCCATCCTGCTCTTGAATGTATTCAAGCAGTTCAACACCGACTGAGCACGTTCCTGCGTGAGGCGTGCTGTC